>NC_063065.1:30120287-30396641 GCF_018812025.1 Megalobrama amblycephala
AGATAGGCAGAGGTTATCACTGACCGCCTGCTCTGCATTCCGAAACACACTAACTGTCGCATCGCCCGCCACATTACGGAACGGAACCCACGCTGAGAATGCCGGATACGTGATAACAGTGAACGTTACGCTTTCAGAACACACTAGATTAAAGTTGGAGCTTTTAATGTTTCTGGCGACCTGAAATGAATTTGGAAAATTTCCACCACCTGTGCTTGAGAAGAAAAACAACATCAACAAAGAAAGTGGAAGCAGTGGGCTAGTTGTCAGACTTTTTTTTTTTTTTTTTACCTAGGTTTATGCATAAACCTTTCCATCTCAGCCACAAAATCATATTGCAAAGTTACTACAGAAAAAAGATGTAGCTTGTTGAACGTGTTGATAATATGTACCAACAGAAAGACATGTTATCAGACTATATGCGGTAAATTAAACCATTACATTGCCTATTATAGGCTTTTCAGCAACATTTAACAATTAAAAGCAATATGAAACAAAATTATTAATTAAAAAAAATAGCAAAAGTGAAAAAGATGAGAGAAAAATACTAACCCATTGGCTTGGCCAACAGAAACAGACCATTTTTTTTTTTTTTTTAAAGTCGTCCAGCAGCATTATTTGATCAACGATACAGCAAAATATTGTGAAATATTATTACAATTTAAAATAACTATGTTCTTTTGTAATATATTTTAAAATGTAGCTGAATTTTCAACATCATTACTCCAGTCTTCAGTGTCACATGATCCTTCAGAAATGATGATTTGCTGCTCAAGAAACATTTCTGATTTTCTGGAGAAGTTTTGACATGCCATGACATTTGTGCTTTTTTCAGTTGTTCATAAACATATTAATGGAAAAAGTGTCATTACACTATATTCAGCACAAACTAGGCTACAATAATATGTGAGGAACATGTATGTACATGTTTGTGTTTTTGAAGGAATAACGTTTATGCGTGGTTATTGAAAAAACAAAAAACTTAAGTCACTGAAATAAGGCCAAAAAATATATATTAAATCCATGTTCACAAGACTTCTGGGTATTGGAGGTTGTAGACTAGAGTTTTTGCTTCAAAATTAGGTAAAAATTATGCTGCCTGCTTGTTCATATAAAACAATAGAGAGATTTAAATTTTCTAAAACATCTTTGGTCAAGAAACACAGTATGCATGGAGGCGTGAATAATCATGAATAATGGGTGATTCTCACCTGAGAAGACAAAAGAATCACATAATAATGACCTGAAATGACTTGCATATTAATGAGGCCTTTCAGTCAGGTAGGCTGTGAAAAAACCCTCTGTGATCATGATTCAAATCTCATCATGGTGTAAATCAAACATACAGAAAAAACAGCAATACTGTGAAATATTATTACAATTTAAAATAATGGTATTCTATTATATTCTTTAAAATATAATGTATTTCTGTGATGCAAAGTGTGATGCAAAGTGTCTGAACAGTTATGTTACCTCTATGGCATTTCATATAGGCTTTTAGCTTAAAAGCATGCACATTTGGAGAAATATTGATGGATTCTCATATGTTTGTCAATTTTCTATACAGAAGAGTATATTTATTCAGGATTTATTGTCATTACTATGAGTGCTGGATACTGTATTTTCAATTCATACTCGCAGCCGGAGGGCGCTCTGTACACCTTTAGTCCACAAATGCCTGAGCACTAAAGAAGAATTGGCAATCTAGGAACTAACCGAACTAACAGAGGCCAGAGATCGCTAACTATGGCTATTCAAAACACTTTTCAAGACAATAAATACACGATTGAGACGATGAATGCATGTATTGACTCAATATTGAATTTGCGTCTGAATAGCACTCCCTCCGTGGGCGTGGCCGCATTAGCGGATAATGAGCTGAATCACAGACTTCTGACATGGCTCTCTTTTCATACAGATTACATAAACACAGAATGTTTGTTTTCGATTTGACTTACACGATTTAAAACCTGACATTTCAACGTTTTTTTAGACATAAGTCTAATTTTTTTGTGATTAGTATTCACTAAGTTACAGTTCATTTTCTGAGAACTATCAGATTGGACAACATTTAGTTTTTACTCTGAGTGTACACAAATAAAAGAAGATATTCCACAGATTAAAATGGTGTATAGCTCTTAATTGTATGTGCAACATTGATGGAGTATTTTGAGTCTCTTTCACACTGGTAAGAAAAAAAACGCGGTGGTATCGCCGGCGATACCCTCAGACCTCAGAGTGTTAACAATGTTGAAAACAGTTGTTCTGCTTCATATTTTTGAAATTTAAATATTATAAATGTATTTACTGTCTCTTTTGATCAATTTCTTGCATCTTTGCCTAATAAAATTACTAAAAAAAACAAACCTTACTTACGTCAAAAAGAAAAAGAAAAAAGAAAAAAGTAGTGTAGTGTACAATGTCACTGCTGTGTAATTGGATTTTTGTCTCAAAATCTTATAGTTAATGAGATACAGCTACCCACGTGACAAGTTGCCCTGGTTTCTCTTGTATTCATGCTCTCTTTTCCTGAATCATTTGTAATTGGGAAGGATAAAGAGCCTGCTGACAGCAGCATTATCAGTTATTTACTCCCGATGGTGACTGTACTTGACTGGCAGTATCTGTAGCAATCATCACAGGTCATTCAGCCCTGAGTAAATGGCTCTTTTAAATTCCGTATATCACATGCCCATTTTCCGGAGAGTTGCAGTGTCATCAGATTAAAGAGGCGCTAAATGCTAACTCACCGCGCCGCCAATAAGGTTCACAGACTGCAAATGTTCCTTGCCAACATGTTTTCTGAAATTAGCCGTATTATAAACATAAGCACTTTAAATGCACATACATTTGCATGTATGTTTCCTGCAGTGATTCACAGTGAATGTTTATGTTTTCCACATTAAAGGTGTTTTTTTTTTGTTTGTTTTTTCCGATCAGGACACATGGAAATAATACAGCAGAGTTAAATATCTGATTACAAAGATAAAAAGGAGAAAAAAAAACACAAAACATTTTAAGCCCATTAATAAATCACATAAAATATGAACATACAGTATTAATGGTTTCAAAACCTATGTAGGCAGCAGTTTAAGGCATTATAGGTACACTCTGTAATGTAAATAAATTAATCCAATATGGCAGTTGAAATGAGTGAAATGTTGATTTTAAATGATTCATCCAGAAATATCAATTAAAATAGTTCAGTATAAATGGAAATTTGCTATTTTACTAAATATTTGAAGAGTCCAGATGCAAAAGCCATTAAAAACGCCACCTCCGTCAAAAATGAGATGAGGATATTGAGCGAATGCTCTCCACGCATAGTATACGTTCATCAAATACTTTCGCTTCAAATCCACTAAATTCCATTCAGAAATACCTGTTCATTGGCAAAAACCATTAAACACCACTTCCCTTTGTCAGCAGGAGCCTCTAAGTCCACAGAAAAACCAATCTGAAGACGTGAATTAAATCATATGATTTCACGATGAATGGCGATGAGTCGGCTTTCAATTGTCAAAGTTTTTATCATGTTTTGTCCATCGTGGCAATGATAGGATTTTGAAAATAGCAAGTAAACACCGCCAGAAAAGGACAGAAACTGAACTCTTCATTTGTGTACTGTGCATTTTTCGTTTAGTAGCAAACCACGCTGACTTTAGAAAAGTGAACTTCTTTGTGCCAATCATTATCTTATCAACAACTCTATTGGAATCAATTGCGATTCCCCACTTATGATGTACCTTCTCTGGTAGAATTGGCAGTAGGCAGGACACAAGGTTTTGGAACAGACCGATAGCATGTACATAAAATTTATTCATACAAATGTCGAATACACTATGCATAAAACTGATTAAAACCCACCCACACGCACAAAATGAACATACAAACTTAGCTGGCCTAGCTGACGTTTCAGTTACTAGAAAGTGTGATAGGAGAGCATACTTCCAGGCATGGTGATGTTGGCAGAGGTTCACAGGGATCATCCCATAGCAGGATGTGGATTACTTTCATATTAACATGTGGCTTTAGCTGCACGCTGGGTCGTACCCTGTGCTGCCCGCACAAGCGAGGACTCATCCGTCCAGGCCACGGGGGGAGAGGTGAAAACTGTCGCCCTCCGGCCACACTCATCTCACTTGTTATTCCTGGAATCACTGATTGAAACCCTGCTTTAGCCTTCATGAGCCGATATTGAATTCTGTCTAGTGAAACCACACTATTTATGGATTTACAAAGCAAATTTACTTCTTATGTAACTAGCGATATGTAACCATCTTTATTTTTAAAAGAATAATCCGGGTTCAGTTACACCTTTTCATTAAAAAAGCTGGGTTACAATGAGGCACTTACTAGAGGCAATAAACATTAAAATACTCACTGTTTCAGTAGTATAGCCACAAGACGACAACAATATAAGATTCCAAATAATACAAAGTTTTACCCGAATATACTCATCGGAAAAACATGCCTCTATCTGAATTTTTGCAAAATGTGCCTACACATATAATTCACTGCATGTTCTAGCCAAAATGAACACTAGTGGCAGTAAAACACCAACAACTTTCCATGTCGAACCAAGAGAAAATATGTTATGAACTCAAAACACTTTTGGGTCATTCCATGTCAACTCAACCAGGTCCCTGGCTTTTGTTAATTTTGTTAATATTTTTATTTTTTTTTTCTGTAGAAAGACAAACATTAAATAGTAATGAAAGCTAAAATATTAAATGTCACAGATGTATATTTACTGAGTAATCCACTATTTTGTAGAGGGGGTCAAAATGACCATTTTTAACTGAGATTTGGAGTCAAATTAGAGGGGTATAAAAATGACTTTAGAAAGATGGCAGCATCATTATCTTATTTTTGCACATATATTGGTAGGTCTGTTAGTAAATTCTGTTGACTTTAGCAATCTTTGTTTCATTATATGCCAATGATGACAGTTCAAAAATTGCAAAAAAGCACTTTTTGTGTTTTTTGCCTCAAGTTTGCATGCCTGTAACTCAATAAGTATTAACAATCTCTTAAAATTCTTTTAGATTCTGGTTCTTAACAAACTTTCCTTTTGGTATATTCTTTTTAAAATGCCCTTGATGGTTCAATCCCAGAGATATGGAGATCATAATGCGGCTCCATGAGTAAATTGGTAAATTGTACACATTTCCAGTGGGCAAAAACCAAATGTGGTTTACTTTGCATACAGCTGATACTTTTTTTTTTTTTTTAAAGAGGAATATCTGAAGAAGAAATAATGTTGAAATGAGAAATGTATCTTGTGTTTTTCTATTAACTCAATTGCATAGAACATACCTGTCTGAGCGCCATAAATACTCCTTTTCCAAAGTTTACGTGCATGTAACTCTAAAAGTATTTAAGGTATCTTAATATGCCTTCTAGATTCTCATTCTTAATAAACTTTCCCTTTTGAAATCTTCATTTTCAATACCCTATATAGTTCAGTTCCTGTAGATATGGGGATCTCAAAGCAGCTCTATGTTTAAATTGTTGAATTTTACCCATTTTCAGTGATCGAAAACCAAATGTGGTTCACTTTGCACACAGCTGATACTTATTGTATTGAAAGAGGAATGTGAAGAATAAATAATGTTTAAACTAGAAATGTATTTTGTTTCCCTCTATCAAAATAAGTATGCTTTTAAAACTGATAAGCTTCAAATTCCTGCTTTTAAATCTTCCAAAAATTGGCCCCATTTACTTCCATTGTAAGTGCCTCACTGTAACCTAGGTCTTGGTTTTAAAGAAAGCAAGGAGAACATTTTTAAAGAAAGCAAGGAGAACTTTTTGTTGTTGTTGTTGTTGTTGTAATCAGCAATACACCACAAATGCTCTCGACTTGAGCCTAAACTATGTTGAACCCAGAATAGTCCTTTTAGTACGAGAAAAGAATAGAATAAACATATTGCTCATTCCCAAACAGCATTTCTCAAACATGGTGGTATAATTGATGTATCTGTTGCTGCAGGCAGACTCAGAAAGGGAGGCCTGATGTACTCTTTCTTTTCTTTTTTTTTCTACCCCCATCCCTCTTTCACCACCTGCCACATGTTGCTACGCCAGATCTCCCTCCATCGAGACGAGCGATTCCAGCGAATGAAAGACGGCTCGCACTCTCTTATTCAGTCATCCATCAGACAGCATCTGACTCACACACATGCGCGACTGTGCAATTAAGACCAAACGCCACGGAAAGGCATAAATCAGTCACAGCAAAAGAGTGTGCGAGGAAGAGGCTTGCTGTTTATTCAACTTTCATTACAGGCAAATACATATTGATGTGAATTTACATTGTTGTCTAGAAGAGGTCAGGCATGAAAATATCACACTGACAGCCCACTAAATATGATATACGTCTTCTACAAATAACGCCATATTTATCATGAAATTAGACGTTGGATGTTTTGACTTCACTTTGCACGTGGAGAACTGTTCAATGAAGCGGAATCTTTAAGATAGCTGCTAAAGAGCACGCAGACCACATTCTTTCATTTATGTATTGTAATGTTGTTTATTTTCCGCTTAATTAAACTTTCATTAATTAGCATCCTGTCACTTAATGTTTAATTGTAATTGCAGGACAATCCAGCAGCTCTAGTGAGGAACAATATTACACAATATACATCTAGAACATTTGTATGGTGTGTGTGGTTATTTGCTCAGATACAACTGACCTCCAGTCTTGTAAGATTTACTTGTAAAGTATAAACTATGTTTTTTGGAGTCCTGCAGTAACCATACCTCTTCTCTTATCCTGATCCTTAAAGGGTTAGTTAAAGGGTTAGTTCACCCAAAAATGAAAATTCTGTCATTTATTCACTCTCATGTCGCTCCACACCTGTAAGACTTCTGTTCATCTTAGCTGTTCAACTACCACTTTGACACTTCAAAAAATTCATAAAGAGATTGTAAAACTAATATGATTTGAGAGGTTTAGTCCAAAATTAGTCCAAAAACAAATACTCTATAATATGATGAACAGATTGAATTTAGGCTTTTATTCACATTAACATTCATCAACTCATACATTAGTTTTTGGTAAACCAACATGCTGTGCAAGAACCAATGCGGTTCATTCTTGTGTTACACATCATGTTTGAGCTTCCACAAGAACCAATGAGGTTCATTCTTGTGTTACACAGCATGCTTGAGCTTTCAGAAGAACCAATGAGGTTCATTCTCATGTTACACAGCATGCTTGAGCTTTCAGAAGAACCAATGAGGTTCATTCTTGTGTTACACATCACGGTTGAGCTTCCAGAAGAACCAATGTGGTTCTTTCTCGTGTTACGCAGCACGTTTGAGCTTCTGCAAGAACCAATGACATTAATTTTCATGTCATGCAGCACGTTTGAGCTTCCTCAAGAACCATTGAGGTTCATTCTTGTGTTACGCAGCACATTTGAGCTTCCAGAAGAACCAATGAGGTTCATTTTCATGTTACGCAGCATGTTTGAGCTTCCACAAGAACCAATGAGGTTCATTCTTGTGTTACACATCACGGTTGAGCTTCCAGAAGAACCAATGTGGTTCATTCTCACAGCATGCTTGAGCTTCCACAAGAAACAATGAGGTTCATTCTCATGTTACGCAGCACGTTTGAGCTTCTGCAAGAACCATTGAGGTTGATTCATGTGTTATGCAGCACATTTGAGCTTCCAGAAGAACCAATGAGGTTCAATTTTCATGTTACGCAGCATGTTTGAGCTTCTGCAACAACCAATGAGGTTCATTCTCGTGTTACACATCATGCTTGAGCTTCCATGTTAACAGATGCTTGACTTCAAAGAACCAATGTGGTTCATTCTCATGTTACACAGCATGCTTGAGCTTCCACAAGAACCAATGAGGTTCATTCTTGTGTTACACATCACGAGCTTCCAGAAGAACCAATGAGGTCATTCTCGTGTTAGCTTCCACAAGAAACAATGAGGTTCATTCGTTTGAGCTTCTGCAAGAACCATTGAGGTTGATTCATGTGTTATGCAGCACATTTGAGCTTCTGCAAGAACCATTGAGGTTGATTCATGTGTTATGCAGCACATTTGAGCTTCCAGAAGAACCAATGAGGTTAATTTTCATGTTACGCAGCATGTTTGAGCTTCTGCAACAACCAATGAGGTTCATTCTCGTGTTACACATCATGTTTGAGCTTCCAGAAGAACCAATGTGGTTCATTCTCATGTTACACAGCATGCTTGAGCTTCCAGAAGAACCAATGTGGTTCATTCTCATGTTACACAGCATGCTTGAGCTTCCACAAGAACCAATGAGGTTCATTCTCGTGTTACGCAGCACGTTTGAGCTTCCGCAAGAACCATTGAGGTTGATTCTTGTGTTATGCAGCACATTTGAGCTTCCAGAAGAACCAATGAGGTTCATTTTCATGTTACGCAGCATGTTTGAGCTTCCAGAAGAACCAATGAGGTTCATTCTTGTGTTAAACATCACGGTTGAGCTTCCAGAAGAACCAATGTGGTTCATTCTCATGTTACACAGCATGCTTGAGCTTCCACAAGAACCAATGAGGTTCATTCTCATGTTACGCAGCACGTTTGAGCTTCTGCAAGAACCATTGAGGTTGATTCATGTGTTATGCAGCACATTTAAGCTTCCAGAAGAATCAATGAGGTTCATTTTCATGTTATGCAGCATGTTTGAGCTTCTGCAACAACCAATGAGGTTCATTCTCGTGTTACACATCATGTTTGAGCTTCCAGAAGAACCAATGTGGTTCATTCTCATGTTACACAGCATGCTTGAGTTTCCACAAGAACCAATGAGGTTCATTCTCGTGTTACGCAGCACGTTTGAGCTTCTGCAAGAACCAGTGAGGTTCATTCTTGTGTTACGCAGCCCATTTGAGCTTCAGCAAGTACCAATGAGGTTCATTCTCGTGTTATGCAGCACATTTGAGCTTCCAGAAGAACCAATAAGGTCAATTCTCATGTTACGCAGCATGTTTGAGCTTCTGCAAGAACCACTGAGGTCAATTCTCATGTTACGCAGCACATTTGTGCTTCTGCAAGAGGTTTGTTCTCGTGCGTCAAGTAAGTTCAGGTGAGCTTCTGTTTATGTTAACTGATCAATGTTTGTATGTGAATACAAGCCTAAATTCAATCTGTTCATCATATAAAGTGATTGTGTCTCTTCAGAAAATTTGGACTAAACCGCTCAAATCATATGGATTAGTTTTACGATCTCTTTATGAACTTTTTGAAGCGTCAAAGTGGTTGCATACCTGTCAAAGGAGGTAAATCAAAAAGATCTTCATTTGTGTTCCAAAGATGAACGAAAGTTTTACGGGTTTGGAACGACATGAGGGTGAGTAAATAATGACAGACATTTTCATTTTTAGGTAAACTAACCCTTTAAACTTAGTAGAAACCAATTTTTCTTCCCAACTGCTCTACCTCCACATCCAGCTCTCAAGTCTGCCTATAGTGGTCCATTTCTGCAGTTTACACGCTCCTGCTAGCTGGCAAGCGCTGGATCCTGCCGAGAAAGCCCAACAACGGGCACCCATTCAGTCCCTGCCAGGCTGAATGACCCAGTACATGGCTCAGCTGTACTCTAGCATATCAATTCCCCCTAAAACAATGAACCCAAGCCGATTGACTAACAGATGAATGAAGCGAAAAAGTCACATATAGATGTCTGTCAACAATGCCTAATTGGCAACACATTTGTTTGTCATTCACTGAACTTTAACACTTTCCATAAACCCAACAGTCTAATTAGAACTTGATGGTTACATGAAAATATGTCATTATTTTCTGAGGAAACGCCACAGACATGTGCACAGCATTTGGCGTCGGGCTAATTAAATCTATTTTGTCTATGCACGGCAAATGAACCTTGATGAGCAATGTGATCTTATTAAATGACAGCACGACAAATCCACCACTGTGCCTTGGTGTAATGGGTGCAATGTTTTCCTGACAACAGACCTCAACGGTACCGTCGCCCAAACAGCTGGGAGCTGGCAGACCACAGACGTTGTGTTTTTCTGCTTTCACTCATTCACTGACTCATCCATGACCGTTCAAAACGCTAACAAACTATTTAAGGGCTGATGTTGCTGATCTTGTCAATGGAATTACTGACTTTTCTTCTTTCTTTTTTTTACTGAAAATGTTCATAAACTAAAGGTTTTTGGTTTTGTAAAATGAGACAATTCAATTCAATTTATATATATATATATATATATATATATATATATATATATATATATATATATATATATATATATATATATATATATATATATATATATATATATATATACACACACAATTCAATGCAAACATATTTTTCTTAAGAAAAATGTTGAACATTTAGTAAGTGTAATATAACAGCTTGCATGTGTGAACAATTACATTAGGTTAACTTTACACCATAACTTTGAATTTTAAATTATGTTGATAAATGTTTAAAATGACAAATGCTTAAACATTTTTAAAAATGTTCAAAAACAGTTTCTTTTGTTATAGTAAGATGTTCTAATAATGTTGTATGCATTTATGGTTTTAACTGAAAACATACTGTATCAAACATAATACAGTAATAATAGAGTAATACTGTGTTTTATATATTTAAAAAATACAGCTTCAATTATTGCAAACGCAGTTGAGTTGGTTCCTGTTCAACCAACAGATGAAGAACTTTGCATGTCTGAAATCTACATTGATCTATTGATGTTTTCAGATTGGAAAAACTACCAGTCAGGTGTTTTCAATCCCATCGGAAATGAACAGCGTTGGGAGTAAGGCCGTGTGTCCACCAAAGTGTTTCTAGCCAGCTGAAAACGCTAGATGCTCTGCTTAAAACGCCTGTCTGTGAGCACTTGAGAACGCTCGAGATACGGAATATCCGCGGCACTGTTACTGATAACTGATTTTGCAGGTAATTTGTTTCAGACTAAAAATGTTGACACAATGTGGAATTACTTGCTATGTATGTTCAGAGACCAGCAATATTAATTTCTCATCCATTTTTTTTTTTTCCGTTCTCTGCTTGTTGATGTCATTGTACAACAAGAATGTTGTGACAGTTGGTCGGTGTTGTATTGTTGTCCCGCCCCTCCTCCACTCTGATTGGATGGCTGAATAAAAAGTGACAGTGATGAGCGCAGCATTTTACTCAAAGTTGAACATTCTTCAACTCGAGGCGACCAGTAAAAAACACTGAGCTCTCAGCGCTTGAGCATGAAAAAGACGCTCAGCGCCTCATTATGCTCCTGGCGTTTAAAAAACGTGGCGTTCCCATTGAAACCAATTGAAAACGTACGCTGACAGCTGGAAAAAACGCTTTGGTGGACACACGGCCTAACATATTACAAATAACAGGCATAACGTAATCAGATTACTTTTTTAAATGTAACGAGTAAAGTAACACATTGCAGGTAACGTGCATTATGTAATCAGATTACTTTTTTGATGTAACAAGTACACACAATTTTATTAGTTCAAGTCCACCAACATTAATTTATTAACTCTCTAGTGTTTGTTTCTGGGACAAAAAGGTGGATTCAGCGTCATGAGCTGTCAATCAAATTCCTGGCGAAGGGTGAATTGTAGCTGAAATACAGTCAGTGCTGCATGATGCCCAATTTAATGGACAGATGATTAATCAGAATTTCCTCCCAAACTAAAATCAGTACTTAGAAAATGTAACAATGGTATGACTCTTTAGATGTTACTTGATGCTACAACATTTATTTATTTATTTATTTTTAAATTAATTGCACAAGACTGCATGAGTAGGAGGAAGGATTGATATTCTGGAGCAACTTGGCATTTCTGACTGGCAGTCGGACATCTTGGTTTGGAGCAAAGAAAAAAAAAATGGATACAACGGCTTGCCACTTGGTGGCAATGTATAGGATGATGCACTAGGATCCACTGTAGAGTTTGATGCAAAACTATGCATAAGCAAGAAAATGCTTTTTGAATAGCTTTCCATTGTAGTGACCTCTATGCATGAAAGGGTTAAAATGACATTTTATTTTCAAAAACAAAAACTGACTAAAACGAAAGTTTAACAAAAAAATAAAACTGTCTGACAGTGAGTAAATTGTGAATAAATATAAACATCTTAGCATCTTATGAGGAGCCACAGCCTAGAGGTTACCACAAGTGCTCTGAAACATTGAGCTGTGAAGCTCATGCAAACATTCAAAGTTCAGTTTCCTGTCCTTTAATCCACAATCTGAATGAATAAAAGGCCAATAATTTCATTTTAAGATGCATCTTAAGAATTAATTCTCTAGTTAGTGGAATTCCATCACAGAATAGTTGGTAAGATGCATGGTTCTTAAACTTAAACTTCCCACCCTAAGGTTTTGGTTTCATGGAGTAGTTCACTTTCCTCAAGAAAACTGAAAAATTGGGAATGCGACTGACAAAGCACCACAGAGTCAAAAGTAACTTCTGTTCATGTCTCGCACAGGCGTGTAATAAATCATCCACACAATCACTGACCTGCGCTCTGACAAACTGGAAATGAAAGTCTTTTCCCTCCTGACAAATAATGTTTTCTCTGCCCTCAGGCTTTCTGTCGGAGTGGTGTACATGTGGGGGAGGTGACGGCATCAGGCCTGTTTCCTCTGACATTAACGGCAAAAATATGAGGACTGACTGATATTATACCTAGACTCTTCATCCGAACCAAAATGAACCAGGGAACCTTTGTAATCATGAAAGGGACAAAAATCCTAATCCACATTGACTTGGACATCTAAACTGTATTTCCTAAATGTGGCGTCTTATTTTGGACAGTTAAGTAAGAGTTTGTGTTTAGCGTCGCTTCTCCTTCCAAGCACTTCAAAGGCCTCCTCAGAGACACGGTGAGAAATGTTCACCCTAAGACAAAGTGGTCTTAAGCACTGATCTGCCACTGTTTTCTTTACGATTAGCATGGCGGCGGAGCAAAATGTCATTTAGTCAAACAGTGCTCCGACGGATTTGCTGCACTGTTTGTCTTCTTAAACCTACAAGTGAAGAAATGGCAAATGAACCGAAAGCCCATGAATAAAACAAGAGAGAGGTAGAAGAGGTTCAACAACCTTTCAGGGATCTGACTGCCAGGAATTCATGGAAATTGTGATTTAAGCAGACAGCAGCAATAGGCAGTCGCCTGGCTGAGAATCGTTTTTGGCTAAGAAGGCAGGCTTTCAGCACTCTGTCTTCGCTAAAAGATATTAACAGCAGTCTAGTTCTCTCTCCCTGTTCTCGGCATCCGACAACCACGAAACAGTCGTTCTACTGTCAACTTGTCTCCTGCACAATATTTTCAGAGAGTGAAATTCAGACTGAACAAGCTAAATGTCTTTACCATTGCAATGAAACAGTCAAGTCTGCATTGTTCCTTGGCACAGCCTGAGGAACGCTTTCAGAAAATTTCAGCTAAAATGTCTGTTTGAATGCAGGTGAAGGATTAAAGAGAGAGATAAGACAATAGCTACGTTTCGAAACGTGCAAGCTGTCTTGCTGTCGACTGCCTGTACAGATGGGGAGTTCCCCCTGACAGCGATTTACAGCGAAAGTCATTCATTTACAATGAGAGTTGTCGATTTGAGGCCACATGAGTGACAGACTGTTGGCAATGTGGTAAAGTTGAGAAGAGTTCAACTTTATGCAAATGTGCAGCAATGACAATTACTAATGGGAATAAAGACAGTTGGATACAACAGTCGAGTACCATCGCCTAGCAGCAACCAACAATACAGTAATTAGGCTTGGTGACTTCCAAAGTTAGCAGGGTGCAGTTCAAGTAAATATTGGGTAAAGGATCGGTTTTGATGTTAAAGGGCACCTATTATGCCCCTTTTCACAAGATGTAATATAAGTCTCTGGTGTCCCCAGAATGTGTCTGTGAAGTTTCAGCTCAAAATACCCCACAGATCATTTATTATAGCTCGTCAAATTTGCCTCTATTTGGCTGTGAGCAAAAACATGCTGTTTGTGTGTCCCTTTAAATGCAAATGAGCTGCTGCTCCCGCCCCCCTATCCAGAAGAGGGCGGAGCTTTAACAGCTCGTGCTTCGGCTGCTCAACAACAACAAAGCTGGAGAATCTCACGCAGTCAAAATGAGGATTGTCAATAACGCTGTTCAGCCTGGATAACAGGCACAACGACTGAAATGGCAATTTGCTCAAAAATCATAAAACAACAAACACTTACTTCTTAAGGAGGTGAAACTGGATCACGAACAGTTGGTACAGATCCATCCTTGAGTACCAACTTTTCAGCAAAACCTGCCTTGTATTGCCCCTAGTTCAAAAAGCAGTCTGGAGTAAAATGATTTGTGCAGACATAAACAAATTTAGGTAGATTTTTGGGGTAGATTTTTTACCTTCAGAAATATAACTAATCCACTGCATCCTCAGTGGCTCAGATGTTGGGAGGAAATGAAGACCTTACATTCATCTAAAAACAGAACATCGGGATTGCTTACGAGACATTGTTGCTACAGCGGCTCAAGCGCAGAGAAAATGGTGGACAGCGTACAACTCGCTGAGGGTGGAAACTATGCTAATGCAGGACTGTCAGTCAGTGGTCGTGGGCGGGGCCTAAGCAGTGTGACGTCACACTACTCAAAGAATCAAAACGGCATATCTAATGAGTCTGCTTTGGTTTAATGGGTATAAAAAAGGAGTGGGTGGATTTTTTTCATTGTAGGGTGATTGTGTTCACACACTGCCAACACATATTTATGTCCATGGAACACCATGTAAAAGTGAATTTTTCATAATAGTTGTGCTTTAAGATTTGTCTTTAGTCAGTAAAGTAGTCAAGTAACAAACAATGTGACTTGGTTAGCTTATGGCCAACCACACAATACACTTGAAGTTGGCATGAAATGGAAGTTGAGACTCATTTCTTCCCTATTGTGAGGTGAGTGAACCGGCTTCTCGAACAAGAAGAAATGTAGGGTATTTTGATTTTATCCATGGTGAATTGATTCGTGGTTTGCTGTTACTGTGATCTCATTTGAGTGACAGGTTGCCTCGCCCTGCGACAGCAAACATGTAATCAGAAAAGAGAAGAGATGTCGCTGCAAGACTAGGAGCAAGCCGTTGATACCTTAAAATTCACAATCTCACAGTAGGCTGGCCACTAGGTTTTGGAACAGAGCTAATGTTTCATAATAATAAAGATGATGCAATGACAAGTAGAATTCAAACCACACCTTTGCGGTTTGGCCTCAAGAAAGCTATAATCCTGTGAATTGCAAGTCAAAGAGAGGTGATTAACATTGCCTTAACAAATAGGGGTCATTAGCCCAGCAGATTGTCCGTGACATTTCAACCGCACACGCACCACCACAAATACTAATAGCTGCGTTTCTGTCCGCATCCATCTCAGACAGCTCCATCATATTATCAGCAGACTGCAGCAGGTGGGAGCATGTCACATATCGAATGTGCAAGCCAAGACTGCCGAGAGACAGAGAAAAGAAAAAAATCTCACGTTTTCACTCAAAACAAACCCATGAGCATTTTGATTGCCTGATCGCAGGTGGTTAAGTTTTTAAACTGTCTATGTGGTAGCTTAAGTATTACAGATACTAAAGTGAACCAAGGTATCAGGATTTGCATCTCTTGGGTTTGCACCCCTGTCCCTTCCCAGCATCCCTGCTTTGAAGGGGTAAAGCAATAAAGCTCATTTACAGTAAACAGGAGCAATGGGACGTCTTTGTTGTGCCATCGGTGGACATTAATTAGTCATTCACTGTTTGTCCACATGCATAATTCAGAGGGGGAGGTGGCATTTGCAAGGTGTGCGAGCTGCGGGGGTTTTCGTTCATTATTCTTTCATCTTTATTTTTTTTTTTTTTGTTTGGCAAAGCTCCTTTCTTGCGTGTCTTCACGAATGCACTGCTGATCTTCCACTCCGTGCTGTGATCCACCTGTTCACGTTCAACTTCATTGCAAAAGCCACTGCTTGTAATTTTACCTGTTTCAAAAGAACAGCTTTAGACAAACGACAAGGGCTGGAAGTCAACTCTTTACAATGTAGAGTAGTACAGGAGCTGCGTGGAGTTCCAAACATATGCGTATCCAGATATCTCGGATCCAATTTGAACTACTGTATGTGACCGTCCGACCGGATGTGATGCATTCAATTGTGGATAATTCATACATTCATGCCATTCATTCAAATAATTTGTTCAAATCATTCAATTTTACCATGGTGAATAAGAAATGGGTAACATTTGTTTCACAACCAATTTGAAAGTTCTGTGAGACTGCCATAAGAGGGACAAAACGCAACAATCATATGCAAACACTGGAGACCTTGGAAAGGCAGTTTTAGTCTTAGACTTCAACTTAGTATTGGGGTTTCGACTCTTAAAGGGATAGTTCACCCAAAAATGAAAATTCTGTCATTATTTACTCACCCTCATGTAGTTCCAAACCTGTATGAATTTCTTTCTTCTGTTGAACACAAAGGAAAATATTTGGAAGAATGTCAGTAACCTAACGGATCTCGTCCCCCACTTACTACCATAGCAGAAAAATACATACTATAGTACTGACATTCTTCCAAATATCTTGCTTTGTTTTCAGCAAAATGAAGAAACTAAGGTGATGATACACAGGGCAACTTTTTGAGCAACGTTGCAACTTAAACTTTAAAATTTGGCCTTTGAAATCCAAAGTCTAAGAGTTTAGACTTTACAAATGCACTTAAACTTTACATTTAGGCTATGTACACATGAAGCCAGAGCTTTCCCTATCCAATCTTTTTTTTTTTCCTCGTCTCAAGATAATATTTGTGTACACATGAAACCACTAAAACGACTCAAAACGATGTAGTATACATGCCAGACCAGGTTGTACACACTAAAACGCAAAGGCGGCGTTTTCAGATTTATCCACTCTGGGACCCGGTTTCAAAAAATAGCGGTTTCACCTTCCGAAAACGCAGGATCCGTGTGGACGAAACGCCTATCCGATACAAAATTTGTGCGTTTACACAGAAACACGTCTCCATGTGGACTGGGCCTTAGACTTTAAACTTTACACTTACACCACCTGACGTAGGCTTAAAAGTTTGGACAACGCAACCTTACACTTTGCAATTTGTACTTAATTCAAGTGTCTTTGGATATAAGACTTTGGATTAAGGGCAAGTATATGATCTAGTCTTAAGATATAGACTTACAGGACTTTGGATTTTATACTTTACACTTGCACTTCAAACTTAAATCCTAGCTCTGGACTTTGATAATGCCAAATCTACCAAAGTCCACATGTCTTTTTAGCTGGAAACAAATTATTATGCATGCATTTCACAAATGATTATATGACAGGCCATTCAGTCCAAGCAGCAGGTACTTTCAGTGCTCTGAATGAGAGTCTATAGTACGACTTCTCTACTCCGCTCCACGGAAATGTATTTTGTGCATGAGTGAATTAGGTGATCATTTTTTATCTTACACGCGCTATGGCTTCTGGAGTCCGCTGCAAGGAAATTGGAGGGGAAAAGAAGTTTAACATTTATCGCATGCCGAGGTTAATCTCTTGAAATGGTGGGATTTTGTCAGAGGGAAGAGGAAAATCCTCAATGCACTCCGGCAGAATTACAGTCATATTTCAGAGCGCTTTTTTACCTCTGTCTCTCCTCCTCACCTTATCCTCCTTACCAAGTATCAAATCGTCATTATTTTTCTACTTCAAAAACACATACTCTAAAATGTCTTGGCCCAGTTTTATGCATCTATAGCCTGCTACTCAGGTAAAACAGTTAGTTACAGTTAATGGAGTGGCAAGCGTCTAATGGAAGTGCCTATTTTTGTTCTTAATTTTAGTATAAACCCTTGCTGTCCATCTAAAGAATCAACAAGGGAGGGCAACATATATGGAGGCCCTAAATACCTGCCTATTAGACTGCAACCATGCTACCTTTGTGCCATAAACATCCCATAGACTGTAGCTTGAGACATCGCAATCTCTCCTAAACTCGAGATGACATACATGACTTAAAATGACTTGGATTAAAAACCTGAGAAGCTCTAAAGAACTGTTGTTGTTCTCTATTCAGTATATTTGCCGTCTTGGAGAAACAATTGACATATTGAAGAGATCTCATTTGTAGTTTTTTTGATTCCTAAACTGCCACATGATTCCTAAATCTGTTCTTATTCACCTTCGTGGCCCTTTCTCGGTTCTTCTTTTTCACAACCTGACAAAAGCAGGTGCCGAAAGGCATCTGTTAAAAAAGTACCATGCTCAAAGCAAATCGCTTCTTGCAGCTGTCAAAAGCAAGTCATACGCCTCTGTGCATCAATGCAGGTCTATTCACACTGAATTTAAAAAGCAGATCCAGAGCAAAATCGAACAAACCCTTGTGCCTTCAAGCTCCATTTCACTGGTAGCTAGGTCTGTCTTTCACTACAATATAGAATTGAGCCTGGTGCATCAGAGCTATACTGAAATCTGCCTTGCCATCAGCACTGTACAGTTTAAACATTTACAGCATGCAAAGTACAGTTAGCATTTAGAGTGTACGGTCACTTCCAGAAGTGCATGTTAGTTAACATGACTGTCACGGCTGGAAAAAAGTAGTGCTTCACTTGTAGAAAGTTTGAACTGGTTGTGTCTGGCCTTCTACTTAATGCCCACTACAAGACCAGCACATCAGAGCTACAATCTTCCTAAAACAGTTTGCTTTATGTGCACCACTTAGCACGGGGACAATCAAAGACATCAGGCAAAACGAAAAAATGTGCAGAGACTTCTGTAAATGTGTGATAGGCGGTCTGCGACAGATTTGTTGCATCTCTTGCTGTGCAATTTATACCTGTATTTTATGGCATTTGCAAATGACTGTCTGCCGCACTGCGAAGTAATTCCACCCTGTCATATTTGTCTTTTAAAATTGTAACAAATTACGGTGATTTATTATGTGGAGCTCTTTGAGGTGCCCCCTTTTTCCATTTCTGAGAAGATAAGTCGCTGATGGCAAGATTGCAGGGCCATCCATTTAAAACGTGAGGCACTTGACATGAAGACATGTTTCATTCTCTCTGCATGTGACACAGCCCCCTTCCTTTGACTGGAGCCTGTCAGCATAATTCAACCCATCAGCATGCTTTTGTTGGGTATAAGACGAGTGTGTGTACATGTGTGCGTGTGCTAGTGCATCTCAGCAAACGGACCGGAACCTTCTATTCTCGTTCCCCCATACCCATGAACGCCCTCTCTACCTCTAGACCCGCTAATGAGGTGTGACTTGTCAGTTGGAGGACCGGACTGCCTGTCATCCTTCGTTCTTTCCTTCCATCCCTTCTTGCGCTCGTACCTTTCTGCCCTCCTCCAGTCAATAGGACTTAGAGCTCTATCTGTCATGGTTAGAGACAACCCTGGGAGCTTTGACTGAACGATGTGTGTTTTAGAGTGTGTGTGAGAGAGAGCATGTGTAATCCTGGCACTTTGCATCCCCTTTTCCCTAAGAAAGGTAAAAAAAGAACAGAAAATTAACTGCTGGCATCATCTAGTAGCAATTGTAAAGTAGGGCAAGTTGCCAACAGGGTCTTTTGACTGTACAGAAATCCCCTTTTTCCCCATCTCGGAGATTATGTCTTCTACTCAACCTTATTATGATGGAGCTGTTATTAGCAGGAGTGCGTGTGGAAAATGTGAAGGTGGTTGTTCGATGTTTGCTGGAAGGTAGATGTAGTCAATAGTACAGTAGATCACTTTGGTAACAACTATAAAAAAGAGGAACAATAGCCCTGTTTCCATTGCAGGAACTTTCCCCAGGAGCTAGGGACTTTGGGGTAGTACTTGGTGTGTTTTGACCACAGGAATAAAATTCTGGGTAAAAAAAAAATCATCTCTCAAAAAGTCCCTGCTCACGAGGTAGTACTTTTTTCAAAGTTCAGGATCTTTTGGGGGTGGGACTTGGGCGCTGAACATGCTGATTGACTGAGTTCATGCAGCATTTTGATTGGTTGACTGCACACAGCATTTTATTTTAACCACCATTTTTAAAAGTCTGTTACGGTGTGCAGTAAGAGTTGTTTGCTATTCGAATCAACAATGGAGTTTAAAAAATATGACCAATGGACTGATGACGAGGTTCAGGCTATATTAAGCTTATATGAAGAGGACGAAATCCGGCGGGAACTGGAAAGATGCGCGCAGTCCTGCGTCACCAGACTAATCTTCACGGTACTTTAGACCCACAATGGAAACGCAGACAGCAACAGGTCGGGCAAAAAGTTCCTGGGTAAAAAGTTCCTGGGACAAATTGTTCCAGGTAATTTTGGTGGAAATGAGGCTAATGAAAACTAACACTAGAGATCCTTTCAAATGAATCCCGTCAGTGTTCTCCAATGAATATGATTGAGAGATCAAGCTACAGTGCAAACTTGAAACAATTGAAAGTTGGGTTAGTAGCTAGTGACTTATTCTTGCATAGCCTTTTGACTAGCATTATCAGGTCTGGTCCACATTGAAACTTATTCAGGCCAAGAACTACCCACTTAGAGAGGAAGAGACCATCAGATCCACATATAAAAGTGACAAACTACAGTTAGTTTTGTTTTTATGTGCCATGTAGGGGCAAGTTTACCTGAAATAATAGCAGACCAACATTACCCTGGCATGAAAGTTAGACTTAAAGGTGTCATCGAATTGAAAATTGAATTTACCTCGGCATAGTTGAATAACAAGAGTTCAGTACATGGAAATGACATACAGTGAGTCTCAAACTCCATTGTTTCCTCCTTCTTATATAAATCTGATTTGTTTAAAGGGCACCTATTATGCCCCTTTTTACAAGATGTAATATTGGTCTTGGGTGTCCCCAGAATGTATTTGTGAAGTTTCAGTACAAAATACCCCACAGTTAATTTATTATAACCATTTGAAAATGTCATTTTTGGGGCCTGTTTTAAAAAGAGCTGTTTTGGTGTATACCACCTTAAATATAAATGAGCTGCATATCCCCGCCCTGCCTTTGGATGAGGGCGTAACTTGCATACCTATGGCAATAAACAGAGGGTAGAAGCAGAATGGCTGAGAGTGAGAGACCCGCTGTTTTGAATGGCATTCAGCCGTACATGTTTGAACCGGAATCAGACCCAGATGATGAAGAGACTCCGGCAGAAGAAACACAATTGAGAATGGAGCAGGACGTCTCTGAATGGTTATTTGATACATTTATGTACTTATAGAGTTTTAATCGCGTCCCCTTTGCAATTATGGATGTGCAACACACACACACACACACTGTGATAACGTTCGCGCAATTTTTTGAAACTACAAACACAAATACTGTGATAACGTTTGCTAAGTACAAACGAAATTATATTTATGCGAGGGAACGGTTGCGTCATGTTGACATTACTTGTCGTACAGGTGCTTATGTGGCAAATGTGAGAAGATGGCTACAGAACCAGAAAATATATGCTGCAGGGAGATAGAACAGGTATTAATTTATTTACATTTGTAATTGTTGCAAAAAATAATACGTGACATAAAACTGTCTGACGCTATTTGTTGTATCAAAGGTTACAAGACGGATGAAACAACTTCAAGTCACTCCATCATGTATGGTAGACCATCCCGGAAAACATACACAGTTTTTAATACAAAAAATATAAAAAAATATATATATATACACGTGTGGATACACACTATACAAACAAGGTTTAAATTATATACACAGACATTCTACGACGACAACAACAACTTTAGACGCATTTGTTATTGAACTGGCTGACATCGACTGAAATGACTATTTGCTCAAAAAACATTAAATACACTTACTTCTTCTGGAGGTGACGTTGGATCGCGAACAGTAGGCAACGATCCACACTTGAGGATTAACTTTGAAGCAAGACCTGCTTTGAATTGACCCTCGTTCTCAAAACAGTCAGTCAAAAAATGATTCGCGCAAACATAAACGTATTTTGGAATTTTGAGTGGCGCCTTTCCTTCGTAAATAAAATCCATCCACTGCGTTTTCAGTGGCTCTGATGTCGGAAGTAAGTGAAAACTACTATGTTCATTATTACATCCCACAACAGAACACTTATGTTTCTTAAGAGACATTACCGGCTGTCGTTGAAACAATGGAGGATGGTTGACAGATCACCGAGGGCAGGGTCTATGCCAAAACCAGATTGTCAAACAAACCATGTGGGTGGGGCTTAGCGCAATTCTACGTCACAGTGAGAGCAATCTTAGAACAGGGCGTTCTGAGACAGTGCTTATGAATTATTGAGATTGTAAAAAAACCACTGGGTGGATTTTTCTCATTCTAGGGTGGTTTTGCTCACACACTGCCAACACACATTTATGGTCAAACACCATGTAAAAGTGAATTTTGCATAATAGGTGCCCTTGAAAAGACCTCCGATGAACAGGTGAATCTCAACATAACACAGACTGTTACGTAACAGTCGGGATCATTAATATGTACGCCCCCAATATTTGCATATGCCAGCCCATGTTCCCAACATTATGAAAGCCATTAGACCAGGGCAGCCAGTATTAATGTCTGGATGTGCACAGCTGAATAATCAGATTAGGTAAGCAAGCAAGAACAACAGCGAAAAATGGCAGATGGAGCAATAATAACTGACATGATCCATGATAACATGATATTTTTAGTGATATTTGTGAATTGTCTTTCTAAATGTTTCGTTAGCATGTTGCTAATGTACTGTTAAATGTGGTTAAAGTTACCATTGTTTATTACTGTATTCACGGAGACAAGAGAGCCGTCGCTATTTTCATTTTTAAACACTTGCAGTCTGTATAATTCATAAACACAACTTCATTCTTTATAAATCTCTCCAACAGTGTAGCATTAGCCGTTAGCCACGGAGCACCATCAAACTCATTCAGAATCAAATGTAAACATCCAAATAAATACCATACTTACGCAATTAGACATGTTGCATGACGAACACTTTGTAAAGATCCATTTTGAGGGTTATATTAGCTGTGTGAACTTTGTTTATGCAATGATAGAGTTGAGAGCTCGAGAGGGGGCGGAGAGCACGAGCAATTAAAGGGGCCGCAGCCCTGAATCTGCGCATTTCTAATTATGCCTCAAAATAGGCAGTTAAAAAAATTAATTAAAAAAAAAATCTATGGGGTATTTTGAGCTGAAACTTCAGAGACACATTCAGGGGACACCTTAGACTTATATTACATCTTGTAAAAAAAAACTTTCGATGGCACCTTTAAATTTAAGCCAAAGTATACAGTTTTGACACAAACACTTAAGGGGGTCCTTGATTATGTTTTCACTGATTTAACTTTAGTTAGTGTGTAATGTTGCCGTTTGAGCATAAACATCATCTGCAATGTTACGACGCTCAAAGTTCAATACAACGGGAGACATTTTCTTTTACAGAAATCACTTTTAAAGGACTACAACAAATGGCTGGTAGGGACTACAACAAGCTTCTTTCTGGGTTGGTGACATCACAAACCCCAAAATGTATACACAATACATAAACCTTGCCCCCAGGAACTCTCTATCAGTGTCCGACTCCGGTATGAACAATGTAAGGCTGAACACCGTTACTGACAATCCTTATTTTGGCTGCGTGAGATTCTCCGGCTTTGTTGCTGTTGAGCTGTTAAAGCTCCGCAATTTGACAAGCTATAATAAATGAATCGTGGGGTATTTTGAGCTGAAACTTCACAGACACATTCTGGGGACACCAGAGACTTATATTACATCTTGTAAAAGGGGCATGATAGGTCCCCATTAGGAGTATTGTACAGACAAATGCATAGCCTTTCATAAATGTACTCCATTTGATATTGTAAGCAAACATAGGCGCTCAACACATGCACACTAGAAAGTTTAATCTCCAGTGTCTGTGCTACTTTTCTCCAGTAGTTATGAGCAGTGAAAATGTCTTTGTACTAGAGTAACGTGTAACTAGAGTTACGTGTACTTCTTAATCCCTTTACGCAAGTGCTCGTCAGTATGGGCCTCTATTGTTGTGTTTCCAGTAGTTTGTTATTGTATTTGTTCCGTCTCTTCGGTTTCTTTTTCGACTGTAAAACAATGGCCTGAGGTCAGTTTTGTCATCTGGTGGAAAAATAATTAGTAAGAAAAAAAAAAAAAAAAAAAAAAGGCGCTTTGGCAGGTGGAGTGCACACTGTACACTTATCTTAGCATACATGTAAAAACCAAAGTATACTTTGGCCTTTAATGCTATAAAGAAAAGAGATAATGTGGGCTTAATTTGTATAAACATAGAACCCATAATGTCAACCTGGTACTTGTGAACATGCCCTCAAATACAGTATGCATACTACCTTTGTTCATTTGCTTTTATTAAACTGTTTACCGTGTACACTATTATCTTGCTAACCTTGCGATCTCATAAAGCACCACTCCACGATGCTATCTGCAATGCTTTCATGTGGACGCTTGCTTTAGAGGTGCACTTGAAGCATGGACGCAAATCATGTGAAGCGGTCTTAATAGGGTAATTAATTTACAATATCATTCATATATCACCAGCACTGATATGTTCTGAACGTACCTACACAGTTTTCATTTCATTTCCCATTCATCCATTGTACATTACGTCATCTAGTCATCAATCAATCCTTACTGCATGTCAAAATCTGAGAAATGATGCTTGAATGTAGTTGCAAAATGGAATACAGTGACACTGTTGTTTCAAACGTCATATATTGCCATCACACAATCCATGATTTTAGTCCTGAATTTTCCACTCACTGACAGTTAATGCTGACAAAAGTTTCCTGAAATGTGAATTTTTTTTCACGTTTCAAAGATTTGATCTGAGAGAAGCACCAATGTGTTGCCAGACATCCCACTCTGCAAAAACTCATTTCTGCTACCAGGTGTAACAGTATTGCATCTAGGCTGACCACTTGTGATCGGTTCACCGAAAATGCATCTTAATTCCACATGGAAACATGCTTTCTCTCTCACTCACTTGATTTCTGATATATTGCATATAATTTGCAGGCATCAGGGAGCCGCTATAAATATACGGTAGACTCCCGGACCTTCCAGGAGAGGTTGGATGGCTGTGTTGCAGATGTTCAACAGATATTTAGAAGTTTAAATTTCTAGACCTGTCTGTGATCCACGTCCTGCAGTGTGAAATGTGTTTGGGCTGGAAATGACAGACATTTGTGTAATGAGAAAAGAACAGCAATCTGATGACTTTGAAAGTCACAGTCTGTGGGTGGCATAAGTTTTTGAATAACATTTTCATAAATAACATCTCTTTAAACCGATATAAAAGAATAACAACTGAAATATGAGTAAAATCTTTGCATTAGCATTTAAAACATTTAGCAATTAGCCTGTACCGTCCTGGAGCTTTTGTTAGTTAGCATTACTGAACATTACCTGGCTGTTAAAATTCGCCAACCAACTCTCCATTACATTGATTCTTCAAAAAATTATGTCTTTCAGCCAATAAGATGCATATCACTATTGCATTTTTCTTATACCATCATACTAGCTGATCCAAGCTCAACAGAACAAACGGTTGGGTTTCAGATGGGGTGTGGATTAGATTTTCATATATACTTCTTTACATTTTTGAATCGTAGCTTAGCTAGCTTTTCCCAAGTGGTTTTGGCTTCAGGTCGAGTTCAGGTTCAACATTTGACTGTACCAATCAGGTCAATCAGGTCACAGGGTCTTTTTTTTTTAAACTGAATTTAGGTTTCAACCACGACATAATACATTTTCAGCAGGCTGTCTTTCGAAATTAGCTGTATCTCTGTCAGCTAACTCATTGTGTTGAATTACACTCTGCTAAGCCACATGACTTGCTTGGGTTCTTCAGACTGCTGCCTTACTTTTGCTAATTGCACTTGTATTATAAAAACATATTCCCCATAGAGCTCTGCCAATTTAATCTTTTGTTAAAACGTGTGAAGAACATTTGTAATTTAATAAACCTCATTAACAGAAAATGGAAGAGGGAGGGCTTAATGAGGAGAGGGGGGATTTTCAGACAGCCTACCGAATGTCCTAGAAATGCCCTGTTTTACCCCTGAAAGAAATTCATAATGAATGTCTCACCCTCCGCTAATCACTGAATGCCATACTGTGCACACATCAGTCATACAGCCTGCCAATTATGCATGCTACTTTTCATACAATGTATAAAATATCTGATCCATTTGAACAGTGTTTAACGTTAAGTATATGTGCCTTTAATTTTAAGTTACGATCCAATAATGGTCAGATTTAACATTTCCAAATCACCCATGAAAATGAAATAAAAATGTTGCGTTTAAATCGTTCCTTTAGAGCTTTTTATTATCATTATCTCTGACACAATCATCACATCTTCAGATGTAATTATGTTTAATGAGAATGACAGTAACAAAATGGTGCAGTGGTTTATGCAAATCACTTTTCTCGCACTCTGAGTAATCAAGAAACGAAAAGAATATGACTGTTGAGTTAAAATGATTAAATAGTGGAATAATATTCTTCTGCAAGCACAAACAGCCCTTGAGGATGTGTGGTGTGGTGTGGTGTGGGTGGGCTTCTGGGCCTGTGGTGTGTGTGTTTTAATAGATAAGTACTTATAACTTCAATCATTTACCCGCTTTCTTCATTTTACACTGAAATACTTTGAAATGTGTATGTTTGGGAGACATACATGACGATTGGACAAATGGGTAATAATCTATAAAAAAATAGCTGGTTTAAGCTAGTTTTACTTGTCTCTCAGCCTGGGCTGCGTTTCCCAAAAGCATCGTATGCCTAAGTTGCTCACAGAACCATTGCCACCAACGGAGCAACTTAGGCTTACGATGCTTTTGGGAAATGCTACCCTGGTCAGTGTGGTCTTTGTTTGCCCGAAACCCCTCTAAAACTCTCAGACCAGCACAACTAAGACTGGAAAACCACCTTAGGGTCGTTTAAGCAGTGTTTTCAGCAAGGAAGTGAGGCTGACCAGAGCTGGCAGAGAGGAAAACCGCTCTTGAGGTGCCGGTGAACTGCTCAGGCGAGACTAGGAAGGAAGCATGCCATGAAGGGCTTCTCAGGCTGGTTATTGATTGGAGTTCACTGGCGGCCATCATTGAGACAAACACGGTGGAAAGAACTAGAGGCGATCATTACCACTCGAGCACTGGTGTCAGTAAACATTAGATTGTCTCTACACTGATACTAAAGGGAAAGCCTGCTTTGAACATCAGGCCTCAGCTGTACAATGGGTTCCCAGTGGGAGTATAATTCAAAATCAGTAGATGTTCTGACTATAGTCAAATGATTTGAATACCAATAGATTGCTTTTTGGGGGGAGAGAAAATGCTCATTGGACGGAGCTGGATATCCTTAGATTATAACAGTGATTATAAACACATGTTGAGATCTGATTAAAAGAACCAGCAGACATAACAGTAACAGCATAGACATAAACAGAAACACTTGTTTTGACTTGACAACTGTTGTAAGCCGTTTCATCTTTTAGTTTAGTTTTTTTTTCAAATTAAATCAAATCAAATTTTATTTATAAAGCACATTTTAAAATCAGCTTGGTTGGCCAAAGTGCTGTACATGAAAGCAAAAAGAAAAAAATAAGAACAAGAAACACGAAAAAGTTACAGAAGCATGGATTTAAATTCCGCTAATGTAGGAGCTGTTTTAACATGTAGTGGTAGGTTGTTTTACAGCTTTGGGCCAGCCACTGCGAAAGCTCGATCACCCCTGCGTTGTAGGCAAGATCGTGGGACAGACAAGAGATGTTGATCTAGATGGGTTGTGAGTGACAATTAAGTCAGAGAGGTATTTGGGTGCTTGATTGCAGAGAGACAGTGTAGAGAGCGTAGGTGACATGATCACATTTGTGGCTGCCCGTGAGCAGTTTTGGACCATTTGGAGACTGGAGATTGAGGAGAGAGGTAGCCCGACATATGAGTTACAGTAGTCGAGTTATGTGTTAATATAAGCGTGAATAACTGTTTCAAAGCTGTCCCTACTTAAAAGCGGCTTGACTTTGGCCAACTGGCGTAGGTGGTAAAAGGAAAAGTCTGGCGCGCCACACATAACTATGCTGGTCTTCTTTTTATTGATTGGGCAAACAGCTGTTTGTCTATTTTTTTATTTATTTATTAACTTATTATTATTTTATTTCATAAAATCGTTTAAGATTACTGTCGAGATAAAATCCTACATTTTTAACGTTGGTGGTAAGGTATAGTGTGGGGGTTTGAATCTCAAAATCATACAGTAACTGCTGGAAAGGGTTCAAATATGCAAAAGATGCTGGAAGAATCGGCAGGACCTGGAAGATTTTTCTGAAGAACAGAGCTCAGTTTAACTGTTCAGAACAAACAAGAGACTCATGAACAACCATCACAAAACATAAAAACAGTCATGGATCATCAGGTAACCACACACTGTCCAAGATCCAAGGGTTCCCAAACGTTTGAACAGGGTTATTTTAATAAATTCAGCTATTTTTTTTGTCTTGTGGACTATATTTAAACATCTTTTATGTAAAATATCTTACGCAGGACAGTACTAAACAAAAAATAACATGCATTTTGTATAATCTCTCTTGTTTTGTTAAAAATTTTCACATTTTCACAGATTCTGAAAGGGGTTCCCAAACTTTCGATCCCCACTGTAAAATTATTCAATGAGCCACAGTTTAAGTTCGTGAAGACATGCCTCTAATCTCTTGTGTGCAGAGTTATCTTTATGTTTTATAGGTATGTAGAGTTGGGTGTCGTCTGCATAGCAGTGGTAGGACACACCAAATCTACTCGTAATTGATCCAAGGGGAAGCATGTGTAATGAGAATAGTAGAGGTGCCAGAATCGATCCCTGGGGTACGCCACAGGTGAGGTGAGTCACTGAGGATGAATGAGCACCTAAACTAATTGAAAAACTTTATTGGAAAGGAAAGACTGGAACCATTTGAGTACCATGCCTGTTATACTAATGGACCGTTCCAGCCGAGATAAGAGAATCTTGTGATCAACGAAATCAAAAGCTGAGCTCAAATCTAGCATTTTATTTTGCAATATGTTAATCAAGGTTTATTGTAGTAAAATGTTGCAATTTGTTGTGACACGACCATAGAATTAAAAAAAATCCCCTCTACTCCAGTTCTAAAATCGTACGTATCCTATGAAAAACGGCATGTCAAGAGTCTTTGAGCCACGTTTGCCATCAATGAAGTGAAATGTCATTGTCTTTTAATCAAACCTTTTCATATGATTTTAGAGCTACAGTACTGTATGACAAAGGTGATTTTTGCTTTCTTTAATTTTCACTCTGCTCTTTTCATAAACATTTACACATGCTAGTAAGTCGAGGAATGTGATATTGCTGACACTACAGACTTTTATCTTTCCGTTGTGGGAAGGTACAAAAAAAAAAAAGAAAAAAAGATGGAATTCAAGTTGCCAAGCTGAGCACTTTCATGGCTTTGTCCTCTGTTTCTGCTCCTGAGCAAAAAGACAAATTAAACAAGTTTCTATAAAGCGGCGACATAAGCCTCTGGCAGCGTGCTATTAGCTGGGCTCCTTATTTGTTAAGCAACTAGATTAATTTATTGTATTTATATGGGTGGCCACCTGCCTGGCCTTACTGAAGGACACTTTGAAGCACAGTTGTTAGTTGGTTAATCTTTCTGTGTGGATGATTGAGGATCTACCATTCACAATAAAACAGCCAATATGGGAGAGAAATGCGTCGAAGGGATCATAAAAGAAATGGTTAATTTAACTCTTGAAGGACTCTTAAGCCCAGAGACTTACTACTGGAGCAATACTAATGTCTGACTGCACTCTAATAAAATGCTGGGTTGTTTCAACCCATGTTTGGCTCAAATATGGACAAACCCAACCCATTGGGTTTAAAATTTAATTAAATTTAAACCAGTTGTTGGGTTTGTCCATATTTGACCCAAATATGGGTTGAAAGAACCTAGCATTTTTTAGACTGTGACAGATAGCAGTTATGTATAATACAAATGGTGCAGTATGTAGTTCATTCTGAACAAACAGTCTTAGTTGTATCCCCATTTTTATTAGTTATATAATTAACACAAATCAGAAGGGCCACAACTTATTTACATATTTCAGACTCTGCGTAGAGTTTAATGCAAAATAAATTGATTTTTAGACATTTTTTTTTATAAATATTTATTTTCATTGTAATATTGTCCTGTTGTTTTCATCACCATTCCATGCAATGGGTTATACAGAATTTAAAAAAAATAAAAAATAAATAAAAAAATAAAAATATTTGAAATATAATTAAATAATATTTTCATGATATATAATTTAACTTCCATCCTGTCTTTATTAGCATGATGTCCACACTTTTGTACACAATTGCCTTGTCAAGCTCAATATTTCATAAAAATAAATAAATAAATAAATAAATAAATAAATAACTAAATTACTTGATGTGTATGAACACAGCTTCTGTATGCGAGTGGGAAGCATGTTTAGGATTCATGGGGCTAAATTAAGCATAAATTCAGAAGGGAATCTTGACCAATGTGTCCAAACAGCATGTCCTTGTAAAACCCTGAGGACATTAATACCAGCTGCCTGTTCCTGCTTTGTTTGGTTTTGTACAATTTCTATACAGAACTGTAGAATGAATTAATTTTGACAGTAGAATGAATGAGATTTGAATCCCGTTGTCTGCATGAGCTCAACATGCTGTGTGCTAACTGCTATTACTTCATGTCATCTTTAATGTAGGTTAATGTAATTTACAAAAGACATTCCTTTTAAACTAAGATAACCTTAAATTTATCATGATTATGAGCACAGTAATGCTTTAAAATTCGGCAGCGGCTATTTACACTAAGTGGAAAAACATGTAAACAGTGGAAGATTCTGTTTACACAGAGTATAAAGTGCACCAAATATGATCTTGAATAAAGTAAGTGTGTACTTAAAGGTACATGCACAACATTTATGTAATGAGTTATACATCATGAATCCATCTTCCAAACCGTGTTTTTGTCTTATCTTGAATCACTATGATAAGTCTATTAAATTCAGACTATTTTATCGGACTGAAAATATACACAATACAGAAAATAAATACATGAATTTATTGGGGAAAAAAAAAAAAGAAAAAAAAAGAAATGAATGAACCCAGTCCCTCACCTAAAAACTTGAGTCAGATCTCATTTAATCCATTTTAGTTTAGAATTACACAAATGTGAAAATGAAGAGAACTAGGAGTGCCAAGATCAGATCTGACTCCACTTTCAAGGCAAGCAACAGTGTGAATGCAATTTTAGCCCACTTACTGGATCTTTTAGTTGTAGTGCGTAAACGTTAGGATGTTAAAATTGTTTCTTCTGTTTTTGGGACAGGACTAATATTTGATTGGGAAAAAAATAAAAAAATAAATAAACTTTTCACAATTCTGTTCAGTGATACTAGTTGCACATAAATTAAGCACTTCAGCTTTAAAGGGTACTCAAGTCTGACAAGAGTAGGAATGTCTCTCTAGAAACAACAAAGGATGTAGATCCAGGAACTTGTCCTATTTAACACAACGCCTCCTTTATTGTTTATTTTTGTAAACAAGAAAACACCGAATAACACAAAGTAAAATGTTAAAAGGTTGTTACATCAGCATGTTTATGCATGAGCATAACCAGTGTGTTTTTTTTAACATTCTTCTAGCTTGATCTCACAGTTCTTTGGTATAAGAGGGAATTCTCTCTCCTTTCCAGAGTGTATTTATGTTTTTGACATTCTGCTAAAGAAGAAACCCCTAAGGCTACCCGCGTTAACACGGCCTCTATGTCAGAGACAGACTTAGCAAACATTTTTATTATCCATTGATTCATGGCCAGCTCTGCTGAGCAGCCTTTTATGCCAGACAACACCGCACGAGTGCAGCTGGCATCGGTCTGATAATTAAACCAAAGCACCTCTACCCTCTAACGGCTCCTAATAAAGCTCTCATGAAAAAGATATGAATGTGAAAAAAGAGAAACGGAGGTGCGTACCAACCGGATGAGCCTCAGTGAAAGTAGACTGCTTGCAGTGAAAATGCAGTAGGTAAAACAGAAATCACACTAATAATGGAGGTGAAATGCATGGGTGACAGTTTGTTGCACCATTGACTGATCTGAAATATCTGACCGTGCAAAGTACTTTGGAGCCACTAATTACTGGGTATTAACCTACTTTTATCCCATTCAAGTCATCCACAGAGCCTTTAAAGCTGAATATGCAAGTGCTTTTTGCAATTTGCTATATTTAAAGTGGGTTTACTTTATTCTTAAGTCTTTTAATGAAGTATAAAAGGATGTATCTAGTTCAATACAAGATAAGCTCTATTGACAGCATCTGTGACTGGCTGTCATTTCGAAACAAGTAAAACATGTGTTTTGTACTTATAATAAAAGTGTATGTTCAAGTTAAAAATGTCATAAATGAGTAAGTAAACCTGGGATTAAGACTGGCCCACACTAATTAATATATATTATACATGTTTGTAACCAAGCAGATCTCGCCCCTTATTGACAACCATAGTAGAGAAAAAAAAAAAAAAAAAAAAAAAAAAAAAAAAAACTATGGTAGTCAATGGGGGGGGGGGGGGGGGGGGTGAGATCTGCTTGGTAACAAACATTCTTCCAAATATCTTCCTTTGTGTATGGCAGCACAAAGAAATTCATACAGGTTTGGAGCAACTTGAGGATGAGTAAATGATGACAGAATTTTCATTTTTGGGTGAAGTATCCCTTTAAAAGTTTTTTTCCTCTAGTGTGTGGAGTGCTGCGACGTGACCAAGATGGCACAACACACACTAACAGTTTCCATTCACAGACAACCAGAGTCTTGACTGTGAACACGGGAAATCTCGCAAAATCTCTTGTGGTCAAACGTGACTTTGGAGTAAATAAACATGGCGGACGACAGGCAAAAAGAAATGGCAATAATGGTGTTTGGACCGCTTTTTACAGAAAGTTTGTGGGGGGAAAAAAAGGAAAAAGGTTTGTTATGTTTCCGTCCCCCGCAACTCGCTTTCTGATTGGGCATCATTTCATTCCACGTGACAATCTACAGAGTGTGTGAGACAACATGAATCCGAGCAGATTCAATCACTCTTAACACACCTCACAGCACAGGAAAAACTGATCAAATAATCTATAGAACCATCAAGATAATCTGGACTTTAAATAGGAGGGGAGAATTTACCTAAAATCAACCCGAATATCTTGTAGTGTGTGGGTGTCTTTAGTGTGATAAAATTGCTTACCGACCTTGTCTGTGCAAAGTACAGTATATACAACAGTTCAAGTCTTGTTGTAAACATGTAAAGTCAGGAACCCAGTAACTTCCACGTGGTATTCACAGAAATACTAGGAAGACGTTTAAAGGGTTATTTCACCCAAAAATGAAAATTCTGTCATTAATTACTCACCCTCATGTCGTTCCACACCCACAAGAGCTTCATTCATCATCGGAACACAAATTAAGACATTTTTAATGAAATCTGAGAGCTTTCTGACCCTCCATTGACAGCCTACGCAACTACCACTTTCAAGCCCCAGAAATGTAGAAAAGACATCATTAAAGGTGCTGTAGAACATCTTTTTAAAAGATGTAATAGAAGTCTAAGGTGTCCCCTGAATGTGTCTGTGAAGTTTCAGCTCAAAATACCCCATAGATTTTTTTTAATTAATTTTTTTAACTGCCTATTTTGGGGCATAATTAACTATGAGCCGATTTAGGCTGCGGCCCCTTTAAATGCTCACGCTTGCCTTAAACAGCATAAACAAAGTTCAAAGGTCAAAGCCACACAGATATAACCCTCAAAATTGTTCTTTACAAAGTGTTCATCATGCAACATGTCTAATTGCGTAAGTATGGTATTTATTTGGATGTTTACATTTGATTCTGAATGAGTTTGAGGCTAGTGCTCCGTGGCTAAAGCTAACATTACACACTGTTGGAGAGATTTATAAAGAATGAAGTTGTGTTTATGAATTATACAGACTGCAAGTGTTTAAAAAATGAAAATAACGACAGTTTTGTCTCTGTGAATACAATAAGAAACCATGGTAACTTTAACCACATTTAACAGTACATTAGCAACATGCTAATGAAACATTTAGAAAGACAATTTACAAATATCACTAAAAATATCATGATATCATGGATCATGTCAGTTATTATTGCTTCATCTGCCATTTTTCGCTATTGTCCTTGCTTGCTTACCTAGTCTGATGATTCAGCTGTGCACATCCAGATGTTTTGCCCTTGTCTAATGCTTGAACATGGGCTGGCATATGCAAATAATTGTTACGTAACAGTCGGTGTTATGTTGAGATTCGCCTGTTCTTCAGGAGGTCTTTTAAACAAATGAGATTTATATAAGGAAGGAGGAAACAACAGTGTTTGAGACTCACTGTATGTCATTTCCATGTACTGAACTCTTGTTATTTAACTATGCCAAGGTAAATTCAATTTTTAATTCTAGAGCACCTTTAAAGTAATTAATGTGACTCCAGTGGTTTAACCTCCATTTTACGAAGCGATGCGAGAGCTAGGTTAACGCAAAAACATAAATTACCATTTTATTTACAAATATTAATCTCCAACGCGCATTCATGCAACAACGTCTGCTCTCACATCAACACAACATGCATTCATCATGGTGCTCTAATAAATGAGCGGTAAAGTGGTCAATTATCTTTTTTTTTTTTTTTTTTATTTTTTTTTTGCACAAACAAAACAATTGCATCGCTTTCACAAAATTGAGCTTAACCACTTGGGTCACATGGATTACATTAATGATGTCTTTATTACCTTTCAGAGGCTTGAAAGTGGCAGTTGCGTAGGCTGTCAATGGAGGGACAGAAAGCTCTCAGATTTCATTAAAAAGATCTTAACTTTGTGTTCCGAAGATGAACAAAAGTCTCACAGGGTTTGGAACAACATGAGGGTGAGTAATTTAATGACAGAATTTTCAACTTTTGGGTGAACTAACCCTTTAAGGCAGTAGCATATCTACAGTAGGCATACAACAGGCATATTAGCCTCAAAGCTAATGTACATTTGTTTAACAAGTATCTAATCAGTCTGTTTATTGCATACAGCATGGTAAGTTTGATCAACTGAGCTGTAGCATAACTTGTAGCATGACTCAACCATATGATCATAGTTTAGATCAAATTTTAGATCAGAGCTGATGCCCAATGTGAAAAAAAAAAAAAAAAACAAAACAAAACTATCCATATATCCATATATATAATATTTGTGCTTCAGAATGGGTTGCTGACTGAAAGTGGTTTTTGTGTGTGTACACAAACATAGCAGCCAGTTTGCAGTTATAACCCCCTGCAGTGTTTGTGTAGGTATACTTAGTCTAATGTTGCTTTTATCTGCAGTGTAGTTTACATGCAGGGTAATTAAAATAACAGTCCCTGTTCAAATCTTTGCCATCATAAGACAAGATATTCCAATTAACACTTTAATAATGAAGCACACAGGCAGACATCAAAGAGCTCTGAAAACATTTCACTGAGGAGGACTAGAGAGAGCAGCTAGAGATGGAGAATAGTGGTTGGAGGGTTTCACAGAAGTTCATCTATCATCTCGGCTTTTGCCTTGCTTGAAAAATCAAAACAAATGGTGGTGCAAATCAATTACATGGAGAAAAAAAAGAAAAGAAAAAAAAACTATGTAGCTTGTCAGAAATACAGAACTTCCTCCATTTCTTCTTGCTTGACAACATGACAGAATTCCGAGATTAAAATCTGAAAACTTTATATATTATTTACACTCTTGCTCAATCAATTCCCAAAAGCAAGTTCTTTTTAGGTTTTGTTTCGTAGATCAATATACTAACTATGGCTATGCTAGTATGGATAAAAAATATCTTAAAGAAACACAATTTAAACTCATTCCAATTATTCTTTCATTGAACACAACAGCATAAATTATAAATATTGGGGAAATGAAAGACAGGATTTTTTTTTTTTTCAAAATATCTTCTGTGTTTGATGGCAGAACTTTCACTTTTGTGTGAACTAATCCTTATTTGTTTGTGGGTTGTTTTTCTCCGTCTCTATTAATATGTTAGTCAACCGATCATGGAAATAAATACTTGATTGAATTGATATCAGCTTGCAGATTCTCTTTTATCCGAATTCTGATAAAGCCTCAAACACAATTAACATGTCTTGTTTTAAAGCCCATAAAAAACATGTAACACTGTGAATTAACTAAGAATAAATGAGAAAATTAAGATTTTTTTTTTTTTTTTTTTGTTCTTCTCAGGCTGAGCTTTTGTAAACAGCTATGTTGTCAAGGAAACAAGCGCCATGGTGACACTTTAATCTGAACAACTGTAATTGGAAATGAGAGTAAGATAAAATCTTTATATCCAGATATTTGAGAAACTCAATCTGGAAAGAACTAAAATACTCATTATTGCTGTATAGTAGCTTGAATGTAGATAATAAAGATACAAATGGAGTGATTGTGCTGTGGGGATAATATAATAGCTAAATTCAGGCAGATAAATGGAAGTTAAGAATAAATTGAGTGTATCCACTCTGGGTCAAATCAACACAAGCGAATACTTCTCTGCTGAACAGCATTAGCTTAATAGGATATGCTGCTTCATGCAATTTCTGAAATTCTCCTCATACCTCAAGGAAACATTATATCTGTATTACTAAAACTAAAAAAGGAAAATGAAGTTACCATACAATGTAGTCCATATACTGTAACTTCACTATCCATAGCTTTGTGTGAGAAACAACCCAACATTCAAGCTGTTAAATCACTGGATAATCTTGCATTTGCACCTTTACATACAGTATGTTCCACTTTATACACACCTTTACAAATTGAATTGACTTACAACTGACAGATTGTCTAACATTGTGGACCACATTGTGAAATGTGTGAAACTTTTGAACTGAGGCTTGTGACTGAGATTTGAGAGCTGTGGCAGAAAGGAAGACTTTAACCAAATAATGATTTTATCATATGGCGTTGAAAATAAGGCATGACTTATTTAGACTACTTTGCGTGTGTGTGTGTTTGTATGTCATTTGTTCCCCTTGATTTGCACTTTATGGAAACAAGTAGCTTGAACATTTTGTTAAACTTTTTTTGTTAAAAAAAAAAAAACAAAAAACAAAAAAACAAATTGCATTAGCAATTGCTTTAGCCTCTTGAAATGCTCATCTAGCTTTTGAAATATTATGAGCAATAGTCACACTTTAAACCAAGAAAGCCAAAGAGACAACTATATTTTTCCTCTTATAACCTGTGAAATAGGGGTGTGACGAGACAGTTAGCTCACGAGACGACACACGAGATTGAGTTCATCAGACAAGATTTTTACACAGTATTTTTAAGAAATACTCAATGATGAAATACATGACTAGAAAAATAGTCTGCAGGTGCATTTGAAATGTTTTAACTACTCGTCTTGCAATGAATGTCATTTCATTTCTACTTTCTGAGTATGAATTATCATATGCAGTAAAAGACAACAATATTGAAGCACTGTAAAAGGTTTTGTCACAAACTCAACTGACTGGCTTCTCTCCTGTCTGATTTCATGAGAGTCTCTTTAGACCTCAGAACTGTACATGATTTATGAGCTTCTACAACTTTTGATCTCCTAACTGTACTCCTTTTCACAAATTGATCATAGAAATAAAAACAGTATAAATAAAAATGAATAACACAGCTTTTTCTTTGGTCTTAAGTGCAAACAATGAGTGCAACCATAATCAAAGTACTCTCTCGATATTCAAAGTCCAAACAGAGACCAAAGTTTTCTTCAAGCATGGCACAGAGTTTAGAGATGGTTACAACTACACAGCCCAGCCTGTGATATCTTTCATATTGAGAGAAATTTGCATGCATCAGGGAGCCGCTTTCAAAAGCAGGGTATTGAAATTGCGTTTGAATGTGCGTTTTACTTTCCCCTTTCACAAATGCGCTTACTCTGTGAATAGGGAACGGCAGTGCTGATTGTGCATTCTACAAGATAAGACATTTGTCAGATGCTTATAGGCTCTGTTGTCCAATGAATCCTCTGCTATAGGCCTTGTCAGTCATCTCGACACATGACCAGTGAACTGATTCCTGCTGAACTACATACGACTCTTCAGCTTGTGTTGGATGACAGTTAGTGACCGTTATCCAACATAATTAAATGTTTTTTATTTCTATAAAAAGCAAAAAGACAGTGGAGGTGTAATGTAAACTATTCTATCTCAACAGAAGAAGTTGGGAAACGTGCCGGCGCGTTTTGCAGGATTTTTTTCACATAGCAGCAAAATCAACTTAAAATACTCCGTCATTTTTTGTCATAGAGACAGAAGTAATATATCAATTGAAACTTTTATTTGTGCACACTCACAGTAAAAACTAAATGTGCTTTCTTGTAAAATAAAGAAAACCAACATTATGCACGACCTGTCATCTCTCTTTGAATGAAGTCCAATCTGATACTCCTCAGAAAATGAACTGTAACTTAGTGAATACTAATCACACAAAAATGAGACATATGTCTAAAGAAACGTTGAAATATTCAAAGTTTTAAATCATGCAAGTCAAATCGAAAACAAATATTCTCTGTTTATGTAATCTGTTTGGAAATTGAGATATGTCAGTCATCCGCGACTCAGCTCATTATCCACTAATGCGGCGACGCCCATGTGACGCCCCAATTCTGAGGCGATACATGCAACAGAGAGTGAACGCATGCATCAGCTCAGAAAAATGCATCAAGCTTAGTCAGTTTCATGTACTTTTCATTGTTTTGAGATGCGGTGAGGAATAATTCTAAAAGGATTTACATCAGAGGAAGAGCATGACTGGATTCAATTCCATTTCGTGGATCAACTTGATCAAGCCGACGATTGTATGTCATGCCAAGGTAAGTTTTTTTTTTTTTTTTTTTTTTTTTTTATCCCTACATTCTTTATTCTAATCGTGATATAGACTTGTGTCTGTCAATATTATGCTGCAAAAACACTGTTTAAATATGAATCCTGCATGTTCTGTGTCTCTGTGTGAATGATTATTAGCTTTTCCCCAAAAATATTGCTATACTGAGATGAGTGAAATCGACTGAAATAAGTAATAAATACTGAAATAAAATGTGTTAGCAACATATTAAACTGCACATTAACATTTATAGGCTCTATAATATAACAAATAAGACAAATATGTCATAGCAATATGAATGTTTAGACAATATGTAGATTTATGAAGGGTTTACTGTAAAATAGCATATAGTGCCACATCAGTGAAGATTTTGTTTGCAATGAATGATGAAAGCTTTGCATCAAAGAAATACATTATATTTTAAAGTATATAACATAGAAAACCATTATTTTAAATTGTAATAATATTTCACAGTATTGCTGTTTTTTCTGTATTTTTGATCAAATAAATGTAGGCTTGATGAGCATGGGACTTTCAAAAACATTAAAAATAGTAATGTACCAAATCTTGTGACCAGTACTGTATTTAAAAATATAATAGGCCTATCCAAAAATTATTCACATGATGTGCAATAATATGCGCATGCATGAGATCATAAAAATCATGTTTTCTGTTAAGAGTGGACATTATATTAGCGTTAATACAATAGCTGATATGATCCTGTTATCAGCATGCTCACAGAGGGTTTTTTTCTTTTATCTCACAGATTTGAGAATCATAGTGACCAGATATTGGCCCACACTGGACAGCATGAATATGATACTGAGATCACTGACTGGAAGCAGGAAAGTTCCGTTTTTTTTTGTTTTTGTTTTTTTTTTTCCCTCCAGTGCAGAACCACCAAATGGCAGGTATGTGATATTCACATAAATCTTTGAAAAGGATTTATTTCCAGGTATAACTGTGTATTCAAATGTGTGTTTGACGCTCGTTTATATAGTTAATTATATTTTAAATAAACTTCAAACAAATGATATATGTCTTTTGTCATTGCATTCTTTCTTAGTTGACTCAGTCACATTCCTGACTGAATGGCTTATTATGCAGCTCATTTGGGGCAGGGTCTTAATATCCTCAGGTGTGATCACAGCATTATTCATGAAGATTCACAGCATTATTCATGAAGATTCACACCTCTTTGCATATGGCATGTGTAAACAAAAAGTGTCTTAGAAATTTAAAATCAATACAAAGTTTTATATGTCCGAAGTAGGCAGGATAATTTCCACATCATTTTAAAGCATAAACTCTAGACTAAAATATACAGTTCCCAAAATATTTAGTGTGTATTTTGAGGCCTTATTTCAGTGAAATTTTTTTTTTTTTTTTTTTTTTCCAAAAACCATGCATATACATAATTCTCTCAAAAATACAAACATGTACACACTTGTTGCTCATATATTCTTGTAGCCTAGTTTCTGCTGAATACAGTCTAATGAGACTTTTGTCATTAATATGTTTATAAACTATTGAAAAAAGCACAAATGACAAGGCATGTCAAAACTACACCAGGCCCCCAAAACAGCCTCATACTCCAGAGGGTTAATTTCACCCTCGCACACCGTCATGGCAATATCGCGAGACAGCTTTTCACCTCAACAAGAAATCTTGTCACATTTTAATCTTGCAGCACGAGATCTCGTCACACCCCTACTGTGCAAACCCTATAGTTTCCATGTAGTTGTCAAATACCACTTTTCAACTAAAAAAAAAAAAAGTGTATATCCTATAAGCTTTCCACAGCTCACTCCTCAAACTGAGCAGCATACAAATAATAAATTCTCGGGCTCCAAGCTAAAAATCTAGGTAATACCATACTTCATACATTTACTATAGACTGAAAAACACCATGGAATGTGGAAGTCTAGACACTAATGTGATGTACAGGATCATTAAAATAATTAAGTAGTAGTAAAACAGTAAGTTCCTAACTTGCATTACTGGCTTCAGTTTTTAGGGTGGGTGGTCTCTCTTGAGCCTTATGATGCAATAAAATATCAAACATTTGATATGGTCACCCTTGACTTTTTATTCTTAGAACAACCTTCATCTTTTGAAAATGTTGTTTAAAAATCATCTGATCAATGATGGCAAAGATTTGTAGAACCATCAGCAGAGAGTAACCAAGGAATGCAAGAGACAGGACCAAAATCTCAAATAACGAAGGGCTCACAAAATCTTATAGGCATCTCTGGCCAATTACCTTGTTAATTACAATCTATTGTTGACGGCTTCAAAAGCAGATCTGCTCCCTGATTATACAGAGCATTTGTCTTCCAATGCAAAGCCTTAATCGGTAATTATGACCTGCAGCTGCACAAGCTTCCTGAAAGATTTTCAGCTGTCATTCTCACACAGTGGGACTGCATGTGTCTGAGAAAGAGAGAATGCTTTACTGTGACATCTACTGAACCTAAACCCAGTGAAACTCCTGCTCCTGTTCATTAACATTAAAGGTTACATGTGGAAATGTCATGACTCTCTCATTAGAATGAGAATGAAGTGCTCAAACACTGGATGAATCTCAGAATCTGTCACCTGTAAGAAGCTGGGCAATTGTTTTACTGTCAAACAAAAGACTGCTCATGACTGTGACCACCTGGAGTTTGCTACAAGGCAAGCTATCACTGTTCCTGTTACTCACACTAGGGGTTAAGGATTTAAACAAATCCCCAACCATAAGTATTAAACTTTGGTGCATGAATGATATCTCAATACTTCAGCTTATTGGGCAGAAATGATCTACTGCTTTTCTAAGCGATCAGGCTTATGATTTTTGCCCAGCAGACAATAAAGGAGTGAAAAATCCTATAGACTTACACTGAAGAATGGATCCTGCAGCCAGTTGCAACAAACTCCTTAAGTTTAGTGATGATTTGTTGATACAGTAATTACATCCAGGACTGCAGTAAGCAATTCTATGGTCCGGTACAAAACCAGGCCCCCCTCAAGCCCGGGCCTTGAGACCTTTTTCGGCAGCTCCGATTAAAGAGATTGCTTAGCTTGCTGCAACTGGGACCTGAGCCATATCTAGTGACCAGAAGATCCTCAACACTTTTGACTTGGACCCAGGGTCATAGTTTAACTTCATTGTGCCCAGAACAACATTTGGGACATCCCCTTTGTCCAATAAGTAGGCAATACCATAAAGCAATGTTTCCATCCCCCCTTCCTGGAGGCACATAAATATAGTACACACTTTGGATGTCTCCCTTGTTTGATCAATCTAAATCAGGTCTTGGAGTTTCCACTAACACATTGAGTTGAATCAGGTGTGTTTTATTAGGAAAAAGTTCAAAAATGTATTTGATTTGTGCGCCTCCAGAAACATGTTTGAGAAACCCTAGAGGGACTTCAGTGAGGCTTTTATCATCACAGGGCCTGGGACAATGTTCCTGGTTGTCCCGCTCTCACGACGGCCCTGCTTGAGCCAGTAGAAAACACCAATCAACCAGCTGGTGCATCTTGATATCAGAGCAAAGCCCTGGCAACCACCCACAACATCCCACCAGTGACTATTTGTTCAGAATAAAACATCTAATATTTTAAACCTCTTATATAGATGGTTTTCTTTAAGATCTATAAAATAAATGTTCAACTGCTAAACCCTTTTCAGTTCTAATGATCCTTTATTTTTTTAAAGAGTGTGTTGCCTGTTGCCTAAGACAGACATCTCAACCCTTCATCTATAGGGTCAAGATGCCACTCAGCAGAAGCACCCAAAGCTCACATTCAATCAGCACATCTTTACATTTCCAGTGGAAAGGTGGACCAAAACAAAGCATGAGGAAAATGGGGTCACTGGGCAGACTCTCAGTGACACCATCAGTAATGTCCAAAGGTCTATAATACGGGCCCTCCTGTCAACAGGACTAGATCCAACACAGGGTCTCATCTGGTGAATCTGGATAGTTCTAGTCAGACAGACAATGTTCTATGCACCCGGCTAGCCCCACATGTCACTCAAAGACAGGGCTACAAACGCCTCACCACTCCTGACAGGCTTCTCTGAAGTCTAGAGTGCTGACCTCGATGAGAAGTGTCTTCTCATGGTTCTGCTGGAAACCAATGCATAGCAATGGATAAATCCATTAGGGAAGGAAGTTCAGAGGTGAAGGGGGATCACTTCTTGACAAACTCTTAGGTTCCCAGCGGAGATTTTGAAACAAGCTATTCCCTGAGGAGTGACAGAAGGTGGTGGAGATGGTAAAGTCCATTAAAGCATTACGAATCAGATATTTCAGCATGATGACTTTGTGTTATGACAGGTAAGAGTCACTCTTTCTCTGACCCCCTATCTGACTCAGACACTTTACAACATGCCCTGGAGGTCAAGTTGTGGGTTTAGAGGTCTAGCAAACTCTTACTATTGTCAATTTGAAGAACCGTGTAATCGCTCACGCATGCAAGAAGGAAGGTCAAGAGTGCACCAGAGGTACAGAGTTGCAAGTTGCTAACAGTTTTATGTAGCAGTTAATTAAAGAACATGGAATGAGATGTGTGGGAGCAGGAAACGAGGGTGGGGGAGTTTTGTTCCTAGCTTAAAGTTTGAAAGCATGTTATGAAGGTATGAAAATCCAAGGACTTTCAGAGGTGAAGGCACGGCTATCAAACATAATTCACAGTCTTGTCTAATTTGTTCTATGGTGATAAAAAGCCTTTGATTATGCTGTGCGGAGATTAAGGAGCTCACAAACACATGGCTAACCGAGCTAGTGCTCAGCGCAGTCAGTTACGCATATCTTGTTTAAGTTCCTTCCGAAAAACCTCTTCTTCCCAAGGCGAAGCTTGAACGATTATATAAAACATGAACACGCAGATTTGATACCAATAAGCAGAGCATGTTAAAAATGACCCCAAATATTAATCACATTGATTTTCAAGCCTTGTGTCTGTTCTACAATAAGCTAACGCTGCACACACACACACACACACACACACACACACACACACACACTAGCTGTCCAGTCTTGTTGATTTCATATCATCGTCAGTGTAGCATTGCAGGACAGCTGTGGACAGAAAGGTGGAGATGGGGTGAGTGTGCAGTTGAGACGCTCCAATACACTCAGCTGAGAGCTGAGCGAGAGACAGCATTCACAACTGCTACTAGCATGATTTGTTACCAGCTGTATTGTGCATTTCAGAATGACCCAGCTAATGTGAGAAGTGCTCAAAGCTGGAATAAAGTGCTTGGAATGAAATTTCAGGTGGAAAATGCTTTTGTATTTAGCATTTAACAGATACTTTTCATCTTAAGTGTACTACATGTTGGGATAGTCCATCTGGAAGAACCTGGACGGCTACCTGGATATTGACAGTGCTGTTTACCAGCACAATGGTGATTGCAAAATTATGATTTCAATAACTGCCAGTTTCTCTCAAAGCCAAATGCTTGCACATTAAGCTGAGCTCAAATGAGTGACATGGAATCTAACTTTTGTTGTTTCCTGTTCCCATTCTGTTCACTCTTTACTGTTCTGTGAATAAAACTGGCTAGAATATACAATGTTCTAAAGAATATTTAAGTGGCTGCCAAGCAATATGCCTGTTGACCACAGTATATTGTGGGTGGTTACCAGGGCATTTCTATATGATTGTTGTTCTGAGATGTTTTAGCTATACAATTTCTAGGATGTTCTAGGTGGTTGATTACTGGCCAAAATGTCTAGTTATTTAGACACATAATAAACACATAGGCTTAATGCATAGGCTGAGAGGTTATTTAACCCTTAAATGCATACCTCAGGTCTTTAGTGACCCTGGATGTCATTCACTACCCTCCTCCTCAAAGTTAGACATCAACCTTCTTGGTGTTCCTCAATCAATTCATTATAAAGAATATAACAAGAAAAAAAAAAATCATAAAATTATAAAAGAATGCCTATTTTTGTATTCATTTTTTGTAAAAATTGTATAGGGTCGCAAACGACCCGAGGTATGTATGAGTGTACGTATATTTTTTTCTGCACTACAATAATTGAATCTTAGATGACGGAATAAGTGCAATTCACCTTTATTCCACAAGGTGGCAATGTCAGATACACAATGCTGAAGTGACGACTTATTTAGACAGAAAACGAAATAAGAAAATCATGAAATGGCTCAGCGATTTACTGCAGAGCAAGTACTGAACGCAATGAAATATGACTGTAACTGTTACTGGATGGATCTGGTGAAGCTGTTAGCGATCTAAATATTGATTCTGAGGATGTTGAAAATTATATAGTTTTGAGAATACGTTTGAGATCGCGAATGGGCTCATATTCGTGACCTCAAACATAAAACTAGCCCATTATTTGCTGAATTTACTGGGAAATGAGCTCTGACGAGGACAGTGATGATGGCATAAAACATCTGCTCAAACTGAGCCCTTTCAAGCTCCAAAAGGTAACAAAATACAATTTATTTTATTCTTCTGTAATTGTTACTCTAATATCAGAGGAGGTTTATATTATCGCAACAGGTAGAGATCCTTCCGTGTTAGATATAGATCCGGGTCGATAAGGACCCGAATATGTAAGAATGATTGGCGAAACAGTCATGCATTTAAGGGTTAAATATGTAATCATAAAGTTAACAATAGTAGTAGCGACACTTGCAAAGATTTTTTTCCTGTTTAGGAAAAAAAAACCTTCAATATTTCATTTAAAGACTAGGTTCTTGACCTGTTAACTATCATCCAATATTGTACCAGCAGCAAAATTCAAGGACAAGGTGGACAGAAGAGACAGAAAGGGGAGAGATAAACGGAAAGTGGTGCAGCCCGTCTCAGGACCCCCATTATGTGTGTGATGGTGTGAGCACTAACTTTCCACAGCTCAGATAACAGCCTGTGAATTCCTGATGACTGATGCTTCCCCACCTGCCACTTCACATGCAGTCATGGTGAAAATCTGTCGAGCTTATCAGAGAAACGAGCGGAGAGGGCAGTGGACACTGTGACGGCTCAGCAGTCACTGCCAAGCCGCTGGCTGTTGTAACTGTGTCTGTAAAGCAAATTTCCTATTGTAAGGGAAGCCAAGGAAAATTTGGGATATGACATGTTGGTTATTTACTGATGATGACGACATCATCATGTAGCCTAATTCAGAGATCACATCAAAAGTGTGATTAAAAGTGTGTTAGGTCACAAAATACCTTTAAATATTGCTCTACCAAACCTGTGATACTGTGGCAAGAGAGTAATCAATGTTTTGGCCACAATTATTTATTTATATTTTGTGTGTGTGTGTGTGTGTGTGTGTGTGTACAAAACATTTTGTAGTACAACATAATTTAGAAACACATCAAGAATAAGCATATAAATGAACAATGAGCAATGGTGACATGCTGTAATGTACTCTGGGAGCCATCATAGAATAAAACTCAACCATGACTCCCATAATGCATTGCATTGCATGAAGCATGTCACTATTGTTGATTAATAATCTTTCTTGATGTTGGAGTTTTGTGCCCATAATAAATAAATAAATAAATGAATAAATAAATAAATGCCACAACATTACACAGTATCACAGGGTTGGTAGATCAATAATTTAAAGTATTTGTTGACCTAATATCACTTTTGATCAATGATGAACCTTGGTATGAGATCTGTGAAATAGGCTACATGATGATGTCATCATCAGTAAAAAACTAACATATTATACACAACATTTTTCTTGGCTTCCCACAGCCAGAGAAAAACTAACATTAAAAAGATCAAGGCCGAAGACCCCAACTAAAGCAAACCATGATTACCATAATAGTGACTTCAAATGAAATGGTCTATGTTGCCCCAACACTCCTTTGTACGTCTTTGTATTAACTTTCAATTTTGAGTGTGGGTTCAATTAAAACGTGTGGGATATTTAAGGCAATCAGTTTCCACATATTGTAAAATGTTGCCTTGGTTTTACTAAAAAAATATTGAGGCAACTATTTGCATCAAAATTTTGAGTATTTTGAAAACTAATTTGTGTTTGACCAATTAGCCTTTACATGTATTCAGCATGCACCCAAAAGTAATAGCAACACAACTTTCCTTGTAAACTCAGCTAAGTACAAAGTGCTCGACTCTTGCATTGTCAGTGCAAGATCTTGACCAAAACTGGATGCACCTCTTGATGGAAATAAATGTTGTGATGTTATTTCCATCAAGGTGCATCAATTTTGGGTAAAGATCTTGTATTGCCAATTCAAAAGTCAAGCACTCTGTAAAGTACCCACATCCCAAAGACTTTCAATGAATTTATGGTCTGGACTCAGAGGTGCCAAAACATGTGTGAATATGATTCTTCATGCTCCCTCCCAACCATTCTTTCACAATTTGAGCCTGATGAATCTTGGCTTTGTCATCCTGGAATCTGGCCATGATAAGTCTTCCTACATCGTTGTTTAAGCTACACACTCCATCAATTAGGGTTAAAAGAACTGTTCCCAAACATATAACATGCTAGAAACACAATAATCATAGCAATAATGATCCAGTCATAGATTCTTAAGTATTTGCCTATTTAAAGGTGCCCTAGAATTAAAAATTGAATTTACCTTGGCATAGTTAAATAACAAGAGTTCAGTACATGGAAATGACATACAGTGAGTCTCAAACACCATTGTTTCCTCCTTCTTATATAAATCTCATTTGTTTAAAAGACCTCCGAAGAACAGGCGAATCTCAATATAACACTGACTGTTACGTAACAGTCGGGATCATTAATATGTACGCCCCCAATATTTGCATATGCCAGCTCATGTTCAAGGCATTAGACAAGGGCAGCCAGTATTAACGTCTGGATGTGCACAGCTGAATCATCAGACTAGGTAAGCAAGCAAGAACAATAGCGAAAAATGGCAGATGGAGCAAAAATAACTGACATGATCCATGATAACATGATATTTTTAGTGATATTTGTAAATTGTCTTTCTAAATGTTTCATTAGCATGTTGCTAATGTACTGTTAAATGTGGTTAAAGTTACCATCGTTTCTTACTTTATTCACGGAGACAAGACTGTCGTTATTTTCATTTTTTAAACACTTGCAGTCTGTATAATTCATAAACACAACTTCATTCTTTATAAATCTCTCCAACAGTATGTAATGTTAGCTTTAGCCACAGAGCATACTATCAAACTCATTCAGAATCAAATGTAAACATCCAAATAAATACCATACTTACGCGATTAGACATGCTGCATGACGAAAACTTTGTAAAGATCCATTTTGAGGGTTATATTAGCTGTGTGAACTTTGTTTATGCTGTTTAAGGCAGTCGCGAGCTCCGGGGGCGGGGAGCATGACAATTTAAAGGGGCCGCGTGCTGAATCGGCACATATTTAATGATGCCCCAAAATAGGCAGTTAAAAAAAATGAATTAAAAAAAATCTATGGGGTATTTTGAGCTGAAACTTCACAGACACATTCAGGGGACACCTTAGACTTATATTACATCTTTTAAAAAAAATACGTTCTAAGGCACCTTTAAATCCAAACATCCAGCAGTGTATTAATGCAATATGTTATTCCATATATTTTATAATATATTTAAAACTTATAGATCATAAATATATGGAAATATATTTTATTTCCATAAGGGTCACCTGATATAAAGAATATCAGTCTTACTTATTCTTAATTCTTGTGCAAATTCTAAATAATCATGCATGTAGTTTTCAGTACTAACACTATAATATTTAATCTTAAAGAGTTATCTTTTCATCGTGTGTAGCCAGACTTATGACAATCAGTCACAGCCTATTCTGGTCAAGAATCACCCACAGAGATGATTTGAAAATCATTCGAAGGGATCATTCAAAGTTTAATATTTAAGGGTAGGTATATCGGAAATAGTTGATTCCACAATTATTGAACAATTATATGCACACAAAAATAAAAAAATAACAAATGTCGGTAGACATTCTGTCAGGATGTCTGTCCTTCCAAAAAATAATAAGTACAGTTTATTTTTTTATTTTTTTTCTTCACAGAAATAACTCAAAGTAGAATATACAGTACTGCTTCATGGATATCTAATTTACTTGCTACTTAGTGACTCAAACATGCGGATTGGTAGAAACCTCTGCACCTTAACTCTTAGATGTTGCACAGTGCCAGCCAATTAGACTAGAACTGCCAATTTTCAGCCAGCTTGTGCAATTTTGTCTGCAACATCCATTACAAAGTGATCTGTGGCCATTTTACTGTCAGAATGTCAATCAATCAAAAGTAGCTTTTCTGTGAACCATGCCAAATTCAGTAGAAAGGACCATCTTCATTTTATGCTGATTTAGTCTTATAAAATGCATTTGTTTACATTGTCAGATTAAACTCTCTGAAATCATTCTTCAAATTAAATTGTTGTGTTTATTCCCAAATGTACCCCAGCACATTTATAGTTCTGCATAATGCATACAGCCTAATGTTGTGGACTCATTACCGAGGACAAACCCCATCCAAGACTATCACACTGAGGTTCGTCACACACCCTTAGTAAGTACATGCCTGAAGACAGCACCCATTGCAGTGTGGGCTAATTAGAAAGCTTTCTTTAATGGGGTTAGTACAGCTGCCACTATGATGAAGTTACCCATGGTGCTCAGTACAGTAGTTTAATGGGCTCTGACTGGGGAACTGCTGGCGGATTAAAGCTTTGTGTGGCATTAGAGAGGGACTGTGTTCTCGAGGGCTGCACTCTATATGTTAATCATAATAAGGTTGTCAAGGATTGTTTCGCATTCAAGGAGATACAGGGATCAAAGCTTAATGAAGGCATTAAATGAATGGTTCACTTTTTAACTTTTCAAAATAAATGTGTTGGGATGTTGTTGATGACTGTTTTCTCAGAGGCAGATCAAGAAAGCTTAACGACCACCCTAAATTAAACTACCAGCGAATCCGACATTGATTTGGGAGATTTCTTTAGATTTTTACATTTTAAACAGAATTATTGCCCATGCAATTACCATGGGTTTCTGGGTGGTTGGCACCAACGGTCTCTATGATCTACTTTAGCTTCTGATGCTGATTCTGAGCAAAGCACCCCTGATCGGCAAGTCTCGTAACGAATATAAAAGAATAAAATGAATGCATTTATTATCTTCCCACAACATCAAAGAGAACAAAACATTAAAAATACAAAAGTCATCTCAAAGACACAAGAAAAATATTACAACTCACAAAAACCAAGTGGAAAAAAGAAAGAAAGAAAGAGACCGAGAGGCAAAAAGGTAGGAGGAAAAAAATCTCGTGGCTGATAAATTCAGGGAGTGGTGAGGGAGGAAATCGCTTCCGCCAGTCATGCTTGACCGTGCTCCTTGGAAAGTACTTCCCCCATGTGTCGGGTCATGTGCTGAATAGAAATGAAGCCGCACTTCACCACTCCACTCATCCCCGTAATAGACTCTCTCTTGTGGTGACGGCCCTCTAATGAGTTCACTTTCCGCTATTAGGCTGGTTACGACTGCTAGCGCCGCGCTAACCCCTACAGGCTACAACACCTCACGTTCCACATTTACAGGGCTCTCTACAGTAATGTGGTTTCAAATTATGCACTGTTATGTCATATTATATTGTCTGTACATTGCTATTAAAAGTGTATTATCGTATGCTGATTTCGATTTGTAGATATGATTGTGGGTCCTCGGGGAATTAAAAGGCCTCGACTGGAGTCAGTGAGGGGAATGCTAAAGTGCTCGCACACACTGGCATTATGGGTATGAATTGCCACAGTGTTCTCTGTTTGTTGTGATGCCTGCGAACGCCTGGGGCCAGTCGCATGTAAAGCTTCACAAACATTCCTCATGAAAAATGAAAATCTCCAAGTAGGTCCATACTGTATAATGCATGCCAGGGTGGCTTTGTGGAGATTTATGACGCTGCTGTGGCCATCCAAGGGCGGAACCCTGGGGCAAGGGGGAGTGATCCAGTCGCTGAGGGCAAGAGTTGAGTGGTTTGGCTGGCTCTGCTTTGTCTCAGCGGATATGAGGAAGGGGATTTCATGCGCTTTAATCCTCCAGTTTACAAGACAGGCAGTTTATGGGGACATTGTGAATGGCTGTTTCCCTCCATTTAGCCAGCGCACCGTACTCATTCCAGTTAGTTTAACGCTACCTCGGCTCCAAGAAGAAGGATTACGCTCAGGTTCATGTCGCTCTGAGAGGAGTTGCCTGAGTTCTTGGAGTGGGCAAGTAAGTGTTTGTTTGTGTGCCGTTCGGCAAACTACACGCACCACGACTTCCATTTTAATTTACAACAATGAGGAGATGGATGGTTGTGGCTGGGCTCTAGAGTTTGACCTCATGTGCCCGTGTCTCCACTGAGATTATGAAGTTTCAGAGCTGCGATATATGGAGGTCACGACTGATGACAAAGTTATTGAAAGGGAACTGTGTAGTTTGACCATGTCAGGGATACATATACATTTTCATAGCTTTAGCGGGCCTAGACTAAAATTGATTACCATGTGTAGGAAAAAGGTATTAAAAATATGACCTTTCTATATTTTGGTACCTGGCCTAATGCCATAATAACTCATGTTAAATTTGTAAGTGCGATCGAGAGTGCGTAAGCCTGGGAGGTAAAGGCCACATTGCCATTTCAGAGCAAACTCACACACACACACACCGCTAAATGTGTGTCTTTTATGTGCAGTAAGGCATGCAGAGGCAGCCATTTAAAATTCATTGTCAGCAAACATCAGAGGATAATGAATTTGCTGCGTGAACAATTTGTGAGTGGGCTGTTTTTTTGGGTCGGAGAACTAGACCCTGAACAAGTTATTAGCCTGCTATGAGATCTAACATTAAGACTGATGGCATAGCAGAGCAACAGGAAGAGCAACCACTGGATAAAAGTTTTCAAGGCCTTGTAAACCATGACAAAACTCCTCAGGTGAGAGTTTGTTTGTGTTCTGCCAAAGGACACAGGTTAAATCGAGAACAATGCTCAATGTGAGCAAGCAGATGTCATTTTCTCCTTTAACATCATAACATAAAAAAAAAAAAAAAAAAAAAAAAACACACAATAGAAAAGGGTAAGTTCATCTGGGGGCTTTTGTGAATGTCTTTCCTAATTAAGTTTCCCATCACAACATATGAGGTTCCCTACCAGCACGCAGAGAGAAGGAATAGGAAAAAAAATCCAATTCCATCACTGAAGAGCGTAACAATGGCTGCAGTGGCCGCCACCAGACAAAAGCAAAATGAATTCACACTAGCTGAAGCGCAAAGACATTCTTTAACTTCCTATTATACTACATCTCCGATATGTTGTGATCTCGTTCCTGACAGAACAGTGCTATTCCAATCTATGTGAATTCAGACGCAGTGTCCTCAGTAATCACAAGAGATGGGTATGACTGCTCTACAATGCATTCACTACAACTATCAAAAACTATACAATGAGGTAAATAAATAAATATACTGTGACCAGTACTGGGCCACAATGAATGAGGTGGTTCACAAAACAATGACTGCATTGATAAATTGTGAATCGCAAAACCTGCCTGAATTCTACAGGTTAAGTAGCCAATAGTAGTAGAGGAGGAGGCCATAAAGATCTAATTAACAACAGAGCTCATCCCACAGGGCCGTTTATATCTTTAACCCCATTGCCCCATCAAAGACATACTTGTACTATCCCCTCTATCTTGGAAAACTTGGTTAGGTGGAATGTTGGTGTCACATGAAACAAGACTGTCCTTATGACCCTTTTTGGGCCAATGTTGATAATCTGAAAATGCTCAAATGTCAGCCTGGTTGATATATCGGTATATAAATTGTCATGGCCAAATCAGGCATGTGCCTCACCCATGACTCCAGAACAATTCCCCGAACCCTTTGTGGTACTAGAGCAAGAGGGGACCTCATCAGCAGTAGAAGAGATAAGTGTGAATGGAAGCAGTGCACACTGGGTAATGCCTTTGATTAATTACATCAAGAAGACATTCGGCAGACTTATTGTTTCATACCCGTTGTACCATCTTCCCTTCCCACCATCGTAATTATTATTGTGTTGCTCCCGGTGATGTTTTCGGGAGCCATAATTCAGCAACAAATGTCTGTCAGAGATATGTCTCCATAAGCCTTGAAACATGGGTATGAGTGACAGAATGTCTTATACAAGAGGAACAAAACCTCAATACAGGATGTGTATATGTGAAAGTATGTGTCCGATGGACAGAAAGAGAAGTGTTCTGGGTAATAACTAGGGCTTAGGTCTACAGGTATGTCCTCGACCTGTCAAATCCACCAGATAAGAGAACATTCAGACACTGGCAGAACTTTCTGACGTGTTGAAACTTCCGAAAAGATGTCTATTTCCGTAACCAACAGAACAAGCTTATTTTAGAAAGATGTATCATGTCATGGTTCCTGTAATGGCTTGGAGAAAAACACTGGCTTATTAGTATTTGGTACAAACACAAGCATGTTTGATTAACAGAGATGAACAGCAGAAAAAGTAGGCTGAGTTTCTGTGTAGCAGTGTACGCATATGAGCCTCACACAATATTTTAGAATAGCTTTTTAACCTTGTTCCTGAAGGCACATTAACAGTACACATTTTGGATGTCTCCCTTATCTGACTCATCCATTACAGGTCTTGGACTCTCTAGTCATGAGCTGATGAATTGAATCAGGTGTGTTTGTGTACAATGTGTACAGTTGGTGTACTGTTTTAGGGTTGGGAAATTGTTCTAGCCAATCTCAAGTTCCCCAAGATCATCAAAACTTTAAGAAAACCAGGGATCATTGTCCCTCAATGCTGTAATAGCCATCCCTAGTGTTAAGCAACAAGATAAGGAAAGTTGTTTTGATAGGATAACATTAGACAACTAAAAATAGTAGTCTGGCCCACCTCGGACTTTATGCATCTTGGGCCCTGGTGTTCTTTCTTTGGAAGTCACGGGTTCCAATGCTTGAGGCTTTGGAGGCCCCTGGCAGCTTGAGGCCTTGGTCCAATGACCCCACCGGCCTGATCCAGGGGCGGGGGAAGACGGTTTATGTTGTGGTGGGGTTTTTTTGGGGGTCAGTGTTGGGGATGTGGGGAGTCAGTCCATTTGAATAAGAAACAATATTGAGTCTATAAAACATGTCAAAACTTCACGAAGCACAACAACTGTATTGGTAAGAACACCCGTTTAAACAGCATACTATACATATTAATGCTTTATTCTACATGACCTTATTCTACATTCTTAATCCTACCCAATACCTAAACTTAACCACTACCTTACTAACTATTAATAAGCAGTAAATTAGGAGTTTATTGCGGGGAAAAGTCGTAGCTAATAGTGAAAATGTGTTCCCTATGCTAAAGTGTTACCCTTTTTTTTTTATATATAAATAACCCACTTAAACGTTTTTTACAACTAAATTACTAAATGCTGAAAATGAATAAAAGTAAAAGTAAAAAAAATAATTGCATTTACAATCCTGTGAACACCCTAGCACCTGGCCTGATCCACATCCCAAACCAGAAAAAAAACATCCCCTAAAGGCCCCGATATACTCATGGTGAAGTTCTTTTTCATTCTTTGTTCAGGGGTAAAAAGAAGTTTGAAATACGTGAGCAGCGATATACTGTTATCGAACATCTGACGCCACCCACACTGCTTTAGATGAATATGTAAATATGTGCTGTGCCCTTTCCTCTCAGTAACAAAATAAACAACAAAAATGATAAAACAGCAAGCATCTTTTATAGAAAGCATAAGAAAAGCATCTGATCACAACAACATGGGTATGTTAGCACGAGCTCTGCAATTTAGCACGTCACATTTATGTATATGCCATTTTATTCAATAGATTGCTTAAAATCAAGCAGCTTTACAGTATCAAACATGAAACACAGTGTCAGTGCCTCATTTCATCAAAAACACAACTTCATTTTCTATCCAGTGTGTACATGTTTTCACCCCTGGAGACCTTACCTCGACAGACTCAACAGATGAAATGAGTCAGAGAAGAGTTTCGCGTGAAAGAAGGCACACCTCCCATTACGTTATCGTCACTGACCAATGGTAGTACGAAGGTGTTTTGCAGCTGAAGCGAACTTTTCCTGAGATTTTGCTTTGGCAAGCTGTTTCGAACTCTCAAAATGAACACAAAACGAACTTCATTTTGGCCTGATTTTGTTCGAAATGAGGTCACATCAGTTCGTTACTCGATTTCGTTTGAAGTATATCGGGGCCTTAAACATGCTGGTCCTCTAATGTGGAAGAGAGTGTTCCTGCTGAAAAGAGCAGTTCAGACCAGGATTAATCTTTCTAGTGAAGATGGTTGATCAAGGAAGTCTTGCTTATTGAGTTACAGAAGAACCCTTGTGAAGACATCCAAGTCCAAAATGTAACATATATTAGTTTTTTGTTTTGTTTGGTATGCAGCCATCAACTGAATACAACAATAAGACTGAATAACAGTGAGTCTTGCTGGGACCTGGCATGAGTTCTGGAAAAGTGTGAAATTTTTCTGTGATGGGTAGGTTTAGGGGTAGGGTTAGTGTATAGTTTGTACAGTATAAAAAACATTATGCCTATGGAATGTCCTCATAATGATAGGTGCACCAACAATGTGTGTGTGTATGTGTGTGTGTGTGTGTGTAGGCAAGCCTGGGGTGGGTGGACTTGACAAGAGACAGTGATGGAGGTTGGATGCTGGTACTGAAGGTCAGAGGGTGCTTGCAGGAGAGGCACTGGGCTACTGCTAGGAAAACAACAACATAAAGACCTGGAGGGCTGTGTGAGGGACACAAGAGAAATATGCGTGTATGTGTGTGTGTGCGGAGTATATACGTCAAGTGCTGTGTATATGTTAAGGGAGCTCTAATACAAAATGACAATTGGTAATGTTCAGGGTATTAAAAGTCCAATGACACACTGGGTCTTAAACCAGTCAAAGTTTCTAAAATGTAATTTGATTTTTAATTAATCTAAAATTTGAACAAAATCTTTCTTACTCGAATACCTGGCAAATCTAAAAAAAACTGACTAGACCTGGTCATAAACTTTTACCACTTATTTGTGCTGCGTTTACATTCATGGGTTGAGCAATATCATTGGACAGCTAACACTACAGATGCAGAGGCAGTAACTGTCTACTGCTGACTCCTGTTCCAAATCTACTTGTCTGATCCTGACAAGGAACCATTGTCCTAAAGGGAGGTGCTGCCTGACTATAATGCAGGGTGACATCCATGAACAGAAGAATCTAAAAACAAAGAGAAAGTCTGTACACTTCCTTTCCCAAAAGTTTCATAAACAAAATTGTAAGAAAAGATCTGTACATTTGAGTGAATGCTTGCCCAGTGCCACCACGATGCCAGGCCATTGGGTTTTAGGTAGTTGCTTAATGGCCCAAGTCACAATTAAAGGGATAGTTCACCCAAAATGAAAATTATCCCAAGATTTACTAACCCTCAAGCTATCCTAGGTGTATATCTCTGTCTTCTCTTAGATGAACACAGGTGGAAACATATTTATAAATATCATGGCTCTACCTAGCTTTATAATAGTAGTGAATTGGGGGGGGGACTTCTAATTTGAGACCGGTGTTTTCCTTTGCTCTATAATAACAAGCCAAAAGCTTGTTATTATACTTAATAAAGTTTTAAATATGGATATCTTTCTTACAAAAACCCATCGCTTCTCTTCAGAAGGCCTTCATTAGCCCCCTGGAGCCATATGGATTATAAAGATGATGGATGGATGGATGGATGGATGGATGCAATATTTTGGGCATCAAAACAGGCCCCCTTTCACAACTATTGCAAAGCTTGGAAGAGCCAGGATATTTTTAAATATATCTTCAATTGTGTTTGTCTGAAAGAAGATTATCATATACACCTAGGATGGCTGGAGGGTGGATAAATCATGGGATAATTTTCATTTTTGGGTGAACTATCCATTTAAGAGTGTCCATGATATTCTGGTCCTTAGAAACAGCTTGAGTCCTTCATTGCAAGTATATGGGATTTTTTTTTATATCAACCTCCATCAAAATTGTAAGTTCAATTACTCAAGTAATATCACACCTCGTGGTATCAATTTCATTGCATGTTTCATGGTCATAGCACAACCGATCTAAGACACGTTACACACCAAAGATTCTTGCCCCTTATAAGTGAAATGAGATTTTTATTTTTAGAGAGTTTTATTAGCAACTTTCAATTATCCCAAGACTCCTGGCAGGAAATGTTAGTTTCATGTCTATGAAGTGAGAAATCTATCAAATGTATATACCTTTAATTCAATATGGCGAAACTCTTAAAAGCAAAAGAAACAATTTTATGATTTTTAATCATGTGAAACTCAATATAAACAATATTTAGTTGAACATTTAAACACTTTGAATAAGAAATCAGCGATTCAGCGCAACACCTGCCTCCTTCAGCAGTTCCACAAATGACTGCAAATATCGACATGTCTTTGTTGTGTTATGATTACCCTCTCTAATCTGATGGGGTTTTGAAAAAGGTCCCCTCATCTCCAGCGCTCTGATTTGAGGAATTGGCCGCCTCCAACTGTGTGCTGGCTTGTAAGGCTCATTTGAGCCGAAGCAATAAGAGTCGTAATCAGAGCTGGAATAACACTGAATTTGGGGCTGAGATGTGAGGTTAATTTCGCCAGTGCCACTTGAAAGTCAGCAGGCTCCTTCTTAATTAATCTAGCATGACTTCCAGCCTCAGCAAGCAAATCCTCCCAGCCACGTGTCGACAAGCCCCACATGCTCGAGAATCAAACCGAGCTAGGAGAAGGCACAACAGGGAGGCGTGAATTACCACAACTGGACCACTCACATCTGTACTATTCCTTATTCTGAGTGGGAAAAAAAAACAAGAATCTATGGGCAATACTGACAGGTATTCAAAGGAAACGCATGTTTAGTGTAGCATACAATATTTTTTTTTTTCAATCCAGCATAAGTTTCTTGTCAGATTCTACAATATAGCCCTAATAAGATTTCAAATAAAAGTCAAGGCAGACTATGCAACATCAACTATTGAGAACTATGTAAGAACTTTGGTCATGACTGACAGCGTTGACTTTGCATTTTACTGCATCAATCCGAGTCACATTCGTACATCCTCAATGTCCACGTTCTGAAGTATCTAGAAGTATCCTATTGTTTAGAGCGAATCTGAGAGACGTAGGCCATGTAAACCTCACTCCACTGATCTCTAGAGGTGCTCTAGCGACTGACGTCCGAGACTGCAGTCTTTAGCCTCCTCGTTAGAGCACCCGACTCCCATGCCGGCGGACCCGGGTTTGAGTCCCGCTTAGAGCGGGCAGTTCGAACAGGAAGGGTTACACAAACATCAGATCATTTTCATAGTATGAACATAACACTGAATTCATGGCCAATTCGGACTTTGCAAGAAATCTGTTGAGGGCTTTTGCATCGATGAGAATGTCACAAAAATATTATCTTATTTTGTGTTACACAAGAAGTCATACAGGCTGGGAAGCAAACGAGTGAGTAATAAAAGATTTTCATAATTTTCTTGTGATCCTCTAAATTGGTCTCAGACAGCAGAAACATAGCAAATAAATCTATGCGACTAGTTTATTCAGTTTGTGTACATGAGGATTAACACATGAACATCCTATAATACTTCCACGCACACGTTAACAGTCAATCCCATCAGCCTGCACAGCCAGGCTTGCCAAACAGGTGCAGCATTATAACGGTCTTGAACTTTTGTTGGCCTGAAATGTGATTTAATACTAACGCATGGACACGCATACACACACACAGCCATCTCTTGCCAAACCAGCCCCTTCAGGAAGAGCAACAGTGTCAATGTCAGAGCTTCATTCTGGTGTCTGTAATGGGCGGGCGGCTTGCTGACACTGCCATGATCACACTGTGCGACGGTGACCTGGAAAGGCATAGAGGACAGCAGAGGAGGGAGGGAGAGAGGGGCCTTCACAAGACACCGCTGACCTGATTCGACCTCAGGGCCTCAAGAGGCGGTCTGACTGCCTAAACAGCATTCATTAGGATAAATACTAGCTTGGGCAGAGTAGAGGAAAACACCTGGTTATAATAAGGGAACCAGTCTAAGGTTTTGTATCAAAACCTGCACTATTACCTATAGGTAATGCTTACATTATGAGGCAGCATCTTTACCATAATGAAAGTGATTTGTTTGAAATTCAAGCAACTCGATTCCAATAGAGTCTTAGTTGATTTCAGGCTGTGTCTGAAAGCTCAGAAATGCTGCTTTCGGAGGATGAATTCCAAGGTAGGAAGGCAAATTCAATTTTAACTTAATTTCCTGTCTCCGAAGATAACTTCATCTGATCAAACTAATATATACATTCATGAGTCTGAAGTTAGTAAAAAATGGCCAAATTCCGACAGTAACATACTGTTTTCCATTAAAACAGTAATGTGCTGTAGAAAACAATGCATTCTGGACAATATGCTGTTAATTTACAGCCCATTTTCAACACTAATCTACTCTGTAGTACACAATGCACTGTAGGCTAGTTTCAAGGTGAATATAAGAGTTTCAGTACCAGTAAGTCTTTGCCTACCCTTGCTTGTGGTGCTCGTGACAAGAATATATGTGGAAAATAGAAGAAAACTACTTAAAGTGGAGAGGAGAAAGAATTTTGAAACTAACTGCAGCAAGGAGATTGTTCTTTTAAAACTGGACCAGTGACTGTGAGGAGCGGGAACTGAAACTGAAAAAGTGGTGCCTGAAACCAACTTGTCCGTGTTTACGGCACTTATGACACGATGAATCCCTTGAGAGAGAACTTTGAAAGTGACTGCAGCGTCCTTTTAAAAATGGTGGATTTTGTTTTCTCTCACATCCAAATCACTCGAACGATGACTGATGAGCTGGAGATGAACGAGTTGGAATGGCACTTGAGAGTGCTTATAAGTGAGTGATTATAAACGCAGAGTGTAAAATCCTGTCGATTCACTGTAATATAAAATTAATTCCCAACTTTCAGTGTATTATTTGGTGGCACTCAGCCTAGTGGTTTTGACCGTATAGTGATTGTTGGTGGGAGAATAAAAATAAACTAAATAACTGGTCAAATTTGGGTTACACTTTATTTTAAGATGACATAACATTGTAATTACTCAAATAAGTACTGAGTAATAATAACTACAAAAACTTACTATAGAGTTATGGTTAGGGTTTGGGGTTGCACTTTATTTTACAGTACGTGTATTTACAGTATACTTATCCAAGAAAGTACTGGGTAATATAAGGTAAGTACATGGGTTAAGGTTAGGTTTAGGGGTAGGTTCAGTGTTAGTACCTAGTTATTACCCAGTTATTACAATTACTATCATAAGTACATAGTAAGTACATGGGGAACAGGACTGTAAAATAAAGTGATACCGGGTTTGGTTTTGGGTTAGTTACTTGTAACTATGCATATTTTACTGTTATTATTATAGTACATACACTACCGCTCAAAAGTTTGGGATCGGTAAGATTTTTAATGTTTTTAAAAGAGGTTTTGTCTGCTCACCAAGGGTGCATTTACTTAATTAAAAATACAGTAAAAACAGTAATATTGTGAAATATTATTACAATTTAAAATGACTGTTTTCTATTTGAAAATATTTTAAAATGTAATTTATTCTTGTGTTGGCAAAGCTGAATTTTCAGCATCGTTAATCCAGCCTTCAGTGTCACATGATCCTTCAGAAATCATTCTAATATCTCAATTTGCTGCTGAAGAAACATTTATTGTTTACAATTGTACAAAATATTTGAGTACAATATTTTTTTTCAGGATTCTTTGATGAATAGAAAGTTCAAACGAACAGTGTTTATTTGAAATCTAATCTTTTGTAACATTATAAATGTCTTTACTGTCCACTTTTGATTGATTTAATGCATCCTTGCTGAATAAAAGTATTAATTTCTTTTCAAAAAAATAAAAATAAAAATTCTTACTGATCCCAAACTTTTGAACGGTAGTGTATAATGTTATAAAAGCTTTGTGTTTCAGATAAATGCTGTTCTTTTGAACTTTCTATTCATCAAGGAATCCTGAAAAAAAAAAAAGTACACAACTTTTTTCAACATTGATAATAATAACAAATATTTCTTGAGGAACTAATCATCATATTAGAATGATTTCTGAAGGATCATGTGACACTGAAGACTGGAGTAATGATGCTGAAAATTCAGCTTTGCCAACACGAGAATAAATTACTTTGTAAAATATATTCAAATAGAAAACAGTTATTTTAAATTGTAATAATTTTTCACAATATTACTGTTTTTACTGTATTTTTAATTAAATAAATTAAGCCTTGGTGAGCAGACAAAACTTCTTTTAAAAACATTAAAAATCTTACCGATCCCAAACTTTTGAGCGGTAGTGTACATGTAGTAACGTGTAACCAGGGGTTAAATTGGGCCGGGGCCGACAGGGGCTTATCAGGGCTCGACATTAATGCTCAATTTTTTGAAGGGGCAAGAGAAAGAGAGTTTTACTTGTCCAGATTAAAACATCAATAACCAAAATAGCTAGGGAATCACCAAAACGCAAGCATGATTCTATTACATTTAGTGTAAGTGGTGATTGATAATGGATAATATATAATGTGCTGACAGTAACAAGGTTGCGCTGTTGAGGCTCGCACAGCCTCTCGAGGAGGAATCGAAACAAATGAGTGCAGCACAAAGAAAACATGCTGCTGTAAAAATTCTAAATGTGGGAGGTTTTTTATATTTATAACATATGATACATTTACATAACATCACACGACCAAGAGTGCCGTTTTCCGCATTATTGGAATCACGGTTGAAAATGTGACACTACTTTTATACATTCAATAATTAGTTAATTAAGTACATTCAATACACATTTTAGACGCATTACTGACTTTTTTTGTTCTATTTCAGCAGCGAAAATAGTTCCAAACAAAGATCACAGCAGAACCATAGCGCATCTCTCACAGCGACACTCAGCTGCGTTTTATTACTGAATAATTCAGTGTTTTGAACGAATCGGTCGAGTCAAAGATTCAATGGCCCATTCCAAAACACCTGCCTCATTCTTGAATGAAATCAGCCGTTTGAACAAATCGTTTGAATGAATGACTAGGACAGTCACTTGCCGCCACCTACTGGCGGTTCAGTGTCATGTTTAAATTTTCCCAACATTTCTTATTTGTATATTCAAAAATATTTAAATAATATCTCAACATTATTTAATGCAGTTGTAATTTTTCAGTGTAAATTATTTAATTTGATTTGTAACAGTCCTGCTTTATTTTTCTTATTTAATTTATTGATCAAATGCAAAAAAGAAATTGAAATAAAAGATGAAGCATGTAATAATATTAGGGGGGGAAATATACAGATATAAATATGCAAAAGCTGATGGAACACTGTTGAGAATATAGCTTCAGAATAAACTATATTTACACCAAAAAAAAAAAAAAAAAATGTTTTCCAGACAAACAACTTTTTTTCTCAGACAAGTGACCAATTTACTTGTGCAAAGGACAAGCACATGACAACGCTTAATGTCGAACCCTGTATTTTGTATTGATAAGCTCTCCTTTAGGCCTACAGAAAGATTTTATTGTTATCAGATGTAGCTTTGCACACTAGACATCTAGAATGATTTTGATCTGCATTTTAGTGTTCATAGCAGAGGGCTCTGTCGACTTATTTTTTACAGTTTGTCAATTGATAAGATTTTGTAGGCTTTGCAAACACATTGTGCACTCCTCGAAAGCCTGAAACCACAGGGCCCCACATAAAAAATCCCATTTTAACCCCTGCGTGTAACTACGTCACCTTAAGATAGCGTTACCCAAAATGTTCTTAATCATTATTGATTATTAAATTTTTGAAAAGCAATTTCATTTAACTGTATAAGCTATAACGGAGTTTGAGTTTGTATTCTTTTCTGCACATAGATGGTTCATGTTGCTTTTACTCTTGCTTATATTTTTGTTAATTTTGGGTGTTCTTGCTTATAATAAATGTTCACCTTTTTATTAGCCTATTACTGTTGCCTGTCTTTTTACTGTAGTCATTCCCAATGCAATTTTTATTTAAAACCTATTTTCAGGTTCCCTTTTTGACCCAACACTCTATGAAATGCTTTGACTCAGATGTGGACAAACCCAACTGTTGGTTGAAATTAAATTTTTAATTAAATTTTAAACCCAATGGCTGGGTTTGTTTATACTTGTTTAGAGTGATACCTGTGCTGCCAAAACGACCCAACTTGGGTTATTTTAACCCACCATTTTTTAAAGTGTATTGTAAATTGAAATAATCTGCATGTATTTTTACAGTAAATGGGTGTAAGAACACCGTAGAATTACAGTATGTTGCTGGAGTCTCTTCTGCCAGTATTCTACTATTGCTTTACAGAGAAAAAAACTGAAAAAAAAAAAACCTTTGCCTCAAAATATTTTTGTAATTTTCTCGATGGATGGATGGATGGATGGATGGATGGATGGATGGATGGATGGATGGATGGATGGATGGATGGATGGATGGATGGATGGATGGATGGATGGATGGATGGATGGATGGATGGATGGATGGATGGATGGATGGATGGATGGATGGATGGATGGATGGATGGATGGATGGATGGATGGATGGATGGATGGATGGATGGATGGATGGATGGATGGATGGATGGATGGATGGATGGATGGATGGATGGATGGATGGATGGATGGATGGATGGATGGATGGATGGATGGATGGATGGATGGATGGATGGATGGATGGATGGATGGATGGATGGATGGATGGATGGATTTTGGCTTTTGAAAAGTTGTTTTTTAATAAATGGAATTGTTGTCAATGAATAATTTTCAGTATTGCATATGAAGAAGAAGAGTTCAGATAACAGCATTCACAGCCCATTATTTCTAAAACCTGATGTACTTCCAAGTTAAAAGTAATGTTCAAAAAGAGAGAGGGAAAAAAAAATCTGAAAGGTTTTTTCCTTGTCCTCTGATGTCAGAGACAGAGAATGTTAAAACACTTTGAATAAAGATCACAAAGATATATTTATTTATTTTACAGTGTTCGTTGCAATGCATTCGGGATTTGCTTTGTCCACTGAATGTGTGCGTTGCTGCCCTGATTTAGGCCAAATCCTAGGGCATCTTAAAAAGGAAACATCATTTTAGAATAGCCTTCACCGTGGGAGCATGCTTACGGTGCTGTCTAGGTTGACAGCTCACTAGGCTTTTAGACAGAACCTTCTGTACATGTCATGCAGAGAACAGCTACTATTTATTATTCAACAATTATTACTAAGTTGTTGTTCTTTTCAGATCAATATTCAAGGGAGTATGTACAACACATTGATATCTACTTGCTTCTAGCCAGAAACCCTCTAAACAATAAAGCACAAGTGCATTCAAGGGATACTATTGTGTTGTCGGTTATCCAAATAGAGTGTTATGCAAGCTTTTATCAGATATCAGTAGTAATTGATATCATATTCTTCTCACCGCTGCTCCAGGAGTTAATGCATGGTGAGTGCATCGTCAGTAAAATGAAGATAAATCTCTCCCTTCACAATTGTGTGTCAGGTGTTTCTGTGACGGGCCTCCTGAGAAACGGCCGTGCTTCCACCATGCAGACTCTCAAAAACCGCCGGGTCTCGTACAAATGACAGTAATTTAGGTTTTTAGCTTGTTTCTGACCTAGAAACATAATTCATTAGTGGATACCAAACAAATAAATCAGAACTCCGAAAAATGACTTCTAAAAGCCATCAAAATCAGTGACACAAGCACTAAATCTTCACTCACACTCAGGTGTGACTACATGTGCGAATCAGGTGCTAAATTTGGAATTAGCTGCTCACTAGCTAACAGCACATACATCACACTAATGCAGTTCTGTCAACCTCTGCATCCTCTTAATCAGAGCACATCTGTGTTCGGATGGCATGCATGCTCGCCGAGGTAAGGTAAACAGGGATGTCTGTCTGCACTGGACTGGACTTTTGCTCATTCTTCCAAATGCATGTTCAACATATTAAGCTTAGAGCATATTTAAGTCTACATGAAACCGTATTCATTACATTTATTTCCAACATGTTTACTTGTTGTTAATGTCAAATTTTGCAAAAGGAAAAAATAAATCAAAACAAAAAAAAAAATGTAAATAAAAAATACAATAAAAAAGCAAAATCAAAAAAAAAATGAAATAAAATAAAAAATTAAATAAATAAAATACAATAAAAAGCAAATCAAATCAATAAATAAAATAAATAAAATAAAATAAAACACCCACACACAAATTTCCTTTCAAAAGTTTGGGGATGGTAAGATGTTGTAATGTTTATGAAAAAACACTTTTATGCTCACCAAGGCTGAATTTGTTTGATCAAAAATACAGTAAAAACAATACAAATTTAAATAACTGTTGTCTATTGTAATATATTTTAAAATGCCATTTATTCCTGTGATCAAAGCTGGATTTTTAGCATCATTACATTACTCTTCAGTCTTCAGTGTCACATGATCATTCAGAAATCATTCTAATATGCTGATTTGCTGCTCAAGAAACATTCTTTGATGAATAGAAAGTTCAATAGAACAGAATAGACATTTTTGTAACATTGTATATTAATTTCTTCCAAAAAAACCTTACTGACCTCAAACATGAACTAGAGAAAAACATTTATTTCATAATGAGCTTTTCCACCCATTTTCAATTCTTTTCCTTCAATGAAAGGTTAGAATTTTGTGAATTTTTGAATGAAAGATCAAAAAGATAAACAATGCAGATTTATTTTCACAGCCGCCTTTGCTCATATTTACTAAGGGTGCCAATAATTGTGGAGGGCACTGTATATATATATATATATATATATATATATATATATATATATATTTACAGTGCGTGTGCGCGTATGCATGTATGCATGTATGTATGTATGTATGTATGTATGTATACATACAACACATATGGTCCACAATTGACCTTACTCTTCATATTTTTCATCTGATGTTATTTTGTGATCATAATAATACCTGGTAGTGTTGGAAACATGAAAAGTCATAGTTAGATCTAGGTCACATTATGAAGCGGCAGTGCTGCATATTGAATTAGCATTTCACATATTACCGTGCCACTAAATGTCCTTTATTGTTTTAATGGGAGCACAATTTGTCGACCTCAGACATCATTTCACAGGTATCTGCTGCAGAAATGGAAAAAGGTTGGCCCAGTGACTCCAACTTTGTTACAAGCTAATGGAAACATTGACTTCTATTTTACGGCCGTGGTCACTGTGCATTCAACCTTGCTGGTCTCTGGGCGTCCAAACCCGGGAACACAACTAGTTCACACTCACACTAAATCTATGGATGTGGTTCGGAGCCGTGGGCATTGTCATGCTGTTATAGTACAGTCACAACGCATGGCCGACCTTGGGCTAGTTAGCATACAGCTAGCATTTAAAGGTCATTTGAGTGGCCACAGCGTTTCTATAATGGAAAGTGGCTCCATTCATCTATCAAATGAGATTCTACACCTTTTATACAGATCATGTTTTAGCGCACCAACATAATGCGAAAGCAAAGCCGTCAAATGGGTTTTACTGGAAAATAAATAAATATTAAAATATCAGGGAGGTAAAGTGACACTAGTTGACAAGAGAGGGAATACACTGACAGTTCAAAGGCATGTTCTGGTAGAGGGATATTTCATCGCCTGTGTGTCAGCAACTAAAGCTTTGAGGAAACGACTGAATGTAGTGACTGTATTATCCCATGGATGCAGGTTCCCTGGCTGGATTCCCACTGCTAAAACTGCCTTTTAACCTCAGACATGGCTGTGGATTCATCCCTGACAATGGCAGGCCAGAAGAATCTGTTTTGTCTGGGTGGTGCAACATACGCAAAGCTTGTGACATAGGTGAGATTTTGTGTACAAGTGAAAGGCTCATGTTAGGCAATGTCACACAGGTGTACGACTTTGAAAAATGGCATGTTAAAACAGCAAAGGTGTTGAAGTTTGTGTATAATATGTGTAGCATATGAAGCCTGATAAAAGTGCAGTATTGAAGGGTATCATGGTAAAACGATCTAGCGTATTAAAGGTACCCTAGAATTTAAAATTGAATTTACCTTGGCATAGTTGAATAATAATAATTCTGTACATGGAAATGACATACAGTGAGCCTCAAACACCATTGTTTCCTCCTTCAGATGTAAATCTTGTGCATGAAAAAAAAAAAACACGGAAAAACAGGTGAATCTCAACATAACACCGACTGTGACGCAACAGTTGGGATCATTAATATGTATGCCCCCAACATTTGCATATACCAGCCCATGTTCAAGGCATTAGACAAGGGCAGCCAGTATTAACGTCTGGAGCTGCACAGCCAAATCATCAGAAGTTATGCAGGTATTGTGAAGCAACAAGTAATGGCATCCAATGGATCGAAAATAACTGCTCATGATACCTGATATCATGATATATTTAGCAATATTTGTAAATTGTCTTTCTAAATGTTTCGTTAGCGTGTGTTAAATGTGGTTAAAGTTACCATTGTTTCTTATCTCCGTATTCACAGAGACCAGAGCCATGTTGTTATTTTCATTTTTAACCCGAAAACGCTTGTAGTCTGAATAATTCATAAACGCATCTGCATTCTTTATAAATCTCTCCAACAGTGTAGCTTTAGCCACGCAGCATTATCAAACTCATTCAGAATCGAATGTAAACATCCACAATATGCCATACTTACATGATCTGATATGTTGCATCATGAACAGTTTGTAAAGATCCATTTTGAGAGTTATATTGTGAACTTCAGCATTGTTTATGCAATGTTTAATGGAGTCGCGAGCTTGGGGGTGGGGATCACGAGCATTTAAAGGGGACACGCACTGAATCGGCGCATTTTTAATAACGCCCCAAAATAGGCAGTTAAAACATGATAAAATAAAAAATCTATGGGGTATTTTGAGCTGAAATTTCACAGACACATTCTGGGGACAGCAGAGACTTATATTACATCTTGTGAAATAGTGTTCTAGGGCACCTTTAATGCAAATAGAATTGTTTTTTCACATATTTTGCAACCATAAGTGAGACTATGCAAAGATACAATTCACAAGTGTCAAAGATTATTCTATTAATGCTCAAATTAAAACATCCATATGCAGTCTAATTTAATAATTTAATCATTAAAATTATCTTTATTTTAAACTTTGAAAACTGCATTTTAATGAAATCAAAGAGTTTGCATGTATGATTAAAAAAAAAAAAAAAAAAAAAATCAAAACAGTCTCAACCAAATATGAACAAATTAGTGGAGAGAAGCATTTAACACGTACAACATACTTAAAAATAAATAAATAATATATATATATATATATATATATATATATATATATATATATATATATATATATATATATATCTTGATGTGTAAATATTACAATTAATATTATCAGTAAGTAAAATGTTTGAATTTACCCCAGCAAAAACTACGAAATTACTATTGATATTGTCATCATGATTATTTATTAAATATATGATAAATATAGCATTTACAGCACACAGACAAATATAGAAAACTTAAAGTTTTCTTAGTTTTTTCCTTTTCTTTTAAAGGCTCTTCAGAAGTTTGGGCTTTTTATGCAATATAGGTGCGTATAAAGTGTATGGAAGCTTGTTTCCGTCATGAAACAAAAAAAAACTTTTTATCTCACAATGCTTACTTTTTTCTCGCAATTGCGAGTTTATATCTCACAATTCTGACTTTTTTTCTCAGAATTGAGAGATATAAACTTACAATTGTGAGTTATGAAGTCAGAATTGTATGATATAAAGTTAGAATTGCGTGATATAAAATATGAATTGCGAGATATAAAGTCAGAATATTACAAGATATAAACTCGGAATTGCGTGTTATGTGCAATTGAGAGGGAAAAAGACTAACATTTTTTCTTAGAAATGTGAGATTATATCTCACAATTCTGTCTATAACTCGCAATTTAATGTTATAAACTCACAATTCTGAGAAAAAAAAAATCAGAATTGCAAGATATAAACTGCAATTCTGACTTTATAAGACACAACTGTGAATTATCACGCAATTCTGAGAAATATAGTCAAAATTGTGAGATGCAAACTCGCAATTACCTTTTTTTATTTTTTTTTACTTAGTGGCGGAAACAAGCTTCCATAAAAGTGTATAATATAATATATAGAGTGTGAGAAAATGTGTTATTCCATATAATACCCATTTTTATATGGTTTAATGCTTTCTGGAAGTTTGGTAATCTCTGTTTATTACTAGGCATCAAACATAGTGAATGATTCAACATGGAGGGCATCTGGACCCCTTTAAATTCCCAGGTGAACCTGAAATCTTCCATTCATAATATATTTCTGATAGGGGTTGGGGGGGCTGGGCATCTGCCAAAAAGCTTCCCTACTTTTTCCCTCAACAGCACGCCAGTCACTGCATACAGGATGACAAATTACCCTCCATGCGCCTTCAGACGGCGGTGGCCTCCCCATCACAGCCACCTCCAGATGGACTCAATTAAACTATTAGCCAATGAGTGGGGCCTGATGACTCCATTAGGGAACATTGTGGGATTAAACAAACTGAGTCAATCAAATGCTTTCCTCAAAAATACCAACAAAAGCTGCCGATGCCAAGACAGCGCTGCTCGCATAAATTGGTAAAGTGTTTTTGTGAAATATTTCGCAGACTTTATGGGATAAATGGAGTAATATGCATACTAATGTATGTTTTAATGTGAAACTGTACGCATTGAAACATTTCAAACAGTACTCTGCTTTTGTGTCCAAAATATGGGAAGTCCAATCAAAAATATGAGTCAAGAAACTCACTAAGGAGACAAGAGAGAAAAATTGCAACTGATTCCAGATAAATTGATTACACTGAAAATGGAACATTAAGTCTTGGATTGTGGGATATAGTATTCCATGCAGTGTTCTCAAATTGTATACTGTAAATTTTGGCAAATATAGTAAATCATCTGGGTATTCCACGTACACAGAAAAATGTGATTACCATGTACATTACACACTACTTACTTTTAAAAACAGTAGGTGGTAGGCCATTCCAAACATGCCTATGGCAGTTTTGGCATACAAGTTTGCGCAAGCATAACATGCATCTGTAGTAACCTGACAGCAAGGTTTTCAAGTAGACAAGAGGGCCCTCTGTGGTAAAGGAGAACAATAATTTAGAGTGAAATACGTGGAGATGGGAATCTGGAGTGGCTCTCTGCGCTCTCTCCCGGGCCCCGTTTATCTGTCATCACCTTAGCTGTCCCATATATTCAGGCACAGAGTCAATGCAATTCACTGACACCATCATTCACTTCATGGCTCTCTAGTGCCAACTGCCTGTGAGAATCAACCTCAGTAACACGGCTTTAATTTATATGACATGAAAGAAGGGATAAACACCAAACCAAGGCTATAAACTCACTTGATCTATTTGAACAGAAGATGGTGGAAAGGTGTAGAGGCATTTTATTATCTCTGGAAGGAGTAATTACTAAACAAAAAGTCTTTTGGGGTGAATTATACAACAGAATATTAAAGGTCAATGGGATGAGCTATTTACCCCCAATCCGCAGTTACATTTCTGAAACAGGAAAATATACAGCTTTCAGCGTTCATCGCAAGGGTCTCCTACTAAAACCTAGCAATAAACGTGAACGTATCAGAAGTGAATAACAGTATTGTGTAAAACAATGCTTTTATAAGCAATAAGTTACTGACAATAATCTTCAACTGAGCTTAACCGACTATTACACTAAAACACAAACAAACTCACATTACTGTGTAAAGCCCTGGGTATAATTCGTTTTTTAAGCCTTGGAAATTATAATTCAATTGACTCGTATAGGTACACAGGCATTTGATGTATGCAGAGTTTTCAGCAATCTCTCGACCACGAATTACAACCCATGTAAATATATTTGTATTCTTTCATGCTACAAATGAAATCATTGTCGCTGTAGCTTGCATGCGTTCCGTTCTGTTATGTTTATGCAGGTTTTCTTCAACTACCTTGTGAAACGACACCTGCAGAGCATGGCTGCCACCTTGTGGATAAAGTAATTACTGCAAAAAAAAAAACAAAAAAAAAAATGAAATGCACATATGCGACCTGCGCGTACAAAGTACGTACAGCTACAAATATCTGGCAGTGCACATACTCTTCTGATGACGAATTTCGCATCATGTGCACTGTGTGCTGACCCTCGCGCACTGTACACGTAAAAAGTGAAGTATACATAAGGGCTGCACTGTTGTTAGAGATGCAGTGTTCACTCTTTTTCCTCACAATTAAAATAAATGGAGACAGAAAAAGGACACAAAATGCACCATAGCAGTATCATAAAAACAGCCGGAAATATATATGAGAAGTCATCTGAGTCATAAGAGCAAGCGTTGTGTGATGAACATACCAAAAGTATATATGAACTGAAAATCTTGATATCTGCTTTAAACTCCTTGGCACGTTCATGTTTAACATTACTAGAAATGATGATTATTATTACAGAATAACAATGTAAAGTTCATGCTGTTCCTCACACAAAGTCACACTTATCGTATGACTTCAGAAAACTTATCTGAAGGAGGTGTGGACTACTTTTACAATACTTTTTTAATCTTAAAGCTCCAGTCCCAATTTAATTGTAATTTACCAGTAAATTATAAAGATTTCTCCTTTTGTGTCTCCTCCTTCTCCCCTCTGCCTTTATCTCCATCCCTAGCTCCCAAATCACAGAAACACTCATCAGGCAAAAACAGGCAACCTGCAACAGGGTCTCCCTGTCGTGACTTTTTTCTTCTCTCTGTGACAATGAGATACAGTGGCACCAATGTAAGTGTCCCTCGACAATGCACCACAGCTGTGCAACTGTCCCACTTTCAGTTGTCACCAATTCAGCCAAACGCTTTTTCTCCCTCACTACAGGCCCAGCACAAATGTTTTTCTTTTAATGACCCTTTTTTCCAACATGTACTTCTTAGAATCAGGTTTTAGACTGATAGAAAGCATCAGAAACATATCAGAGAACATCACCAGATATCAAATGCTCTTCTCTTCTAGATGACTTCACTTTCATGGCCAGGGAATTCCCACCTCGGGAGAGTTGCTATAATGCCTCTAAACTGTAGTGTTGAATTATTAATAATAAAGCATTTATTGAGTTATTTGGAATTGTATTGGGGCCCAATTACACATCAATTTGGATTGCTCATCCATCTTGAACTTAAGAATAAAGGCGAATCAACAGTAGGTCAATCTTTTAAAGACAGATGCTAGGTTAGAGAGATGAAGATCTGAGAGTTCATTGGTGTTTTTGTTCTGACACACATTCGGAGCATTGTGAGGGACAGTTAGAAGGCGTGATGCCCGAGAAGCAGGGGAGGCTTTGTGATGAGCGCACTACCAGACTGCAGAGACTGTGTGCTTGTCATCTTCAAGCTGAGCAGAGGCAGAGCCGCGCTTCACAGCCCCTTCACAGCAAGGCAGCAGCAACTTGTGCCCACCCCATAATAATCACTGACATTCCCTGCACGCCAGCTCCCCTCCTTTTCTCCTCTGGCTCCCTGAAACTGCCAATTTGCCTCAAACGAGCCAAACTTAATCCCATCACTCCTGGGCTCCTGTCTCCACCACTGTCTAACTGGCTGCGGCCACAAGAAGAACAAAAGGAGAGAGGCAACAAACAGAAAGGCCTTAACCTTCTAACTTCCACCCTCTGGATCGCTCTGTCAAATAACAGCACCTCTCGGCCCTCTTTGTTGTCCCAATCCTCCTGTCATTTCCTTGTAATTGTGCTCAATGGAGCTTGAGATCTACTCTCCCGTGTCTCCTCGCTGCTCTAAGCCTTCTCATTCTCTCCGCCTTGTGCCTAAGAGCGCTGCCTTTCTGTAGACTCTTGACACAAACAAGTGCATTGCACTTAACCCAAGCAACTCTCCAGCTCAACTCGCTGGCCTTCGCGACTAGGCCTTCCTTTAACGTGCTATCGCCTGTCTCCACAACCTCCTTTTACCTCTCCACCTTCAGACTCCATCCATCATCCTGTCTTTTTCTAAACTGGGACAGCCAGTCACCCCAGCGCTTAACCCCTTTTTCCTTCCCCTTCTATCTGTGCTCTAGGAATCCATCTTTCTTCTGCACCTGCGGAGCATGTCCTTTCCAATGTAGACCGCTGGTCTTTAGCGGATTGGCTCGGGAAGACCAGGCCCACTGACCCTTGTATGGAGTACGTCACAGCTGTCCCTCTATCATAGCGTGCCGCCCACCTCCCTGCGACAAGTGTCCCTGGTTCCCCATCCATCATTTTCTCATCCTCGCTTACATTTGTGCTCTCTCATCAACGACCCCAACCGAATGTTACTGCTCCACTTTCCTGGCTCTCCTGATAAAGCCTCACTGCACGTCCCATTTCGTGGCTCACTCTTTTGCAATTTCTCCTCCTATGCCACCTGAAGAGTTTGATGAAGGTTCTCCACCTTTCCGAGCCCCCTACCAGAGATTGTATGCCCCATGTCATAGCTGCCAGAGCTCCACCGACAGTAAGAGCTGCACATTACTGAGGGCTGATGGGATGCTGACACTAAGACAATAGGACCATTTTCAGAGGCTCAATTAAATCGCTGGTGACAGCGTGCATTTGAGGGCATAGCTGCTGCGCGCCACTTGACTCCATTCATTAGTACAAGATGGTACCAAGCAAGTCTTGTTTTATATGTGTATATTTATAGCTAAATAACCAGCTGGTGAACAGAATCCTGTGAAGACGCTCTGGGCTTTGTGATCTTGTCAAATAGAATCGGAGACACAAAGAGATGACAAGTGCTTGGGGACTTTGCATGTTGTTTCAGAAGGAGACAAAAATAACTGCCGAACAGAACACTACTATGGGGGATTTCAAATGTTGAAACGCGATCCAGTCTGCATTGAGTCCTGGAAGAAAGAGTTGTTGCACTTTAGCTCGAAGTGATATGTTTAATCGTGGAAAGACACGTAGGCCTTATGAGCAACAATTGTAGTAATGTGCTGCAACTATAACTACTATCAAATTAAGTTGAAATGGATGTTTTTTCCACTAAAGTGTTGGCGCTCAGGGCAAGTCGATAAAAGAGTGTGTGTGTGTGTGTAAAAAAAAAAAAAAAAAAAAAAAAAAGGCGCTCCCTCTAAAGAGCCATGTGATAAGTGGTGAGAGGCCCTTGGCAAGGGTGGAGGGTCGCATTGATTTAGCTTGAGCATTGCAGAGCAATTCAGCTGACTCACTTCACTGGAGGTTAACGAAAGAAGAGATGCTAGGGACGTGTACAATTAGAGCCTCGGTAAATGGCCTGCCAATTGTCAGACTAATTAAAAATGGCTAATTATAATGCGTGTTACTTCAAATAATCACTCAGCTATAAAGTCGTGGCTGTCAGGTGTAAACAAGGCGTGTGACTGCAGTGGGAAGAAAATCAATGGACATCTGTTCATTTATCTCAGGCAGGAGACCAAATTGAAAAATGGATTGCCCAACTTGCCACAAATCTGCATTGTGATAAAGGTGCAATACATCGCAACACCTGCTTAGGAGGCGATAATGGGCATTTCGACGGCTGGCCGCTAGCCCCTGTGGATTGCCAATAAAGGATCAAATTGCAATCTTTCGCTGGCCCGTGGAGTGAGAGCTGGAGGAATTTGTAGGTATAGACAAGCCGGGCCAGACAGGATGTCTTCAATCATGGAGTGAAATTCTTCTGTGTGGTGAACAGGGTGTTCATTATGGAACTCTAATGAGTGAAAATTAGACAATAAATCTATTCCACTTGGCTCCTCGGCTCTGGAGTCCCAAACCTAATGATATTGCATTTCAGGCCCTTTAACAATAGGCCAGTCCACAGGTCCCCTGATAGTTTCCTGAAGATTGCTCTGAATTCAAACCACACGGTGGTCCGCTGAGGACTGATTGGTGATCTCCAAATGATCCGCATCGGAGGACCCCATGATTGGGTGGCTAAAACTGACAACCTCAGAAGCTAATTCTGAGAGACTTGTCCTATTGCAGTTTTGGAAAGAAGTATTTGTAGTTATGACCTTTCACCTTTGGCCTTTTGAGCACACTATATATATATATATATATATATATATATATATATATATATATATATATATATATATATATATATATATATATATATAAAAATAAAAAAAAAAATAAATCTGACATTAAAATACATAAAATACAACAACTGATAGAAAGTACAATAGGGCTAAAGGCACTTCTAGGTTAAAATTTCCTTGGATGTTATTGTCTTCTAAATAAAACTACATGGCAACAAAATCAGAACTTCCCTAACCACCTGTAGCACTAAAACAAATTGTATAAAGTGTATCCATACTGACTTCATCTGCCCCAAAGTTCTATAACTTCAAATTTGAACCAAGGATCACAGGGTGGGTACAAATTCTTGAGACAAAAGGAGGGATAAAAATCAAAAAGACAGACTTGTTTATAAATTATTGTAAATTGGCACATTTCATATTCTCAGTAAGTACCCTCAAACCAAGATTTCTCATTTCCCACAATTTCTCAGTAATCCTGACCTTCGGGCCTGTGTGGTATTGCGGTGTCAGAGGAAAAGAGCTGCAAAGAGGCAAGAAGAGAGAGAGAAGCAAGAGAGTGGAATTATAGTGAGAGCGATTAGCCCTGCGTGTGTAATAGATCATGACCCGCACACCAGAGCAGAATCCATCTTCTGTAGGGGATCAACCTAACACCTTCACTCTGCCCACCTCCGAAACACACAGCAATACAGCACATCAAAACTATCAGTTTCCTAAAAATCTCACAATTTGACATTTCATTTGTGTGTATGCGTGTTAAAAAAAAATGTATGCAATTTATCATGTCCCTTTTTCTGCATGTAAATTCTGTAAAAAGGGATTTTTCCTACTATCTGAACATACCACCTGCAGTCAATGTATCTCACCTGCTACAACCAGGGAATGAGCCTCACAAAATTGTATCTGCCACAATTACTTAATGTCTTTAAATTATCTTCATTTTACGTTTTTTTTTTACTGATGTACTCAATTAATTGCAATTAATTGGATTATTAATCAGCATTTAAGGCCATTAATTAGGTTAAAATGTAATTGCTATCATTGAAAAAATATATAAAATAAAATAAAAAATAAAGGCTATGAATCAAATCAAATCACTTTTAGTTTAATATACAGCTATTTAAAGCCAATCAGAACATATGCTCAAAAATTCTGATTCTGAAGGTTTTTTCTATAAAGTGTTTGTTGAAAACAATGTTATTGCTTCTCACTTAAGGCATTTAGTCCTGGTTAGGACATATTGTGTGGACAAAGATGACAGAAAAAGATGAGGACAAGGCAAGAAACAGGATTCAAACATACAACCGTCATGTGTATACATTTTATAAGGTTATTTTGTCTGCTAGCCCCTCCTCCTCCGCTACGTAGGCTAAGGAAAGCTGCGACAGTCGAGTGCATAAAGTGTCCAACATTCCGCATTTAATTTTTGGTTAAATAGAGGGTCCTTGATTATGATTTCACCTTTTTTTAACTTTAGTTAGTGTGTAATGTTGCTGTTTGAACATAAACAACATCTGCAAAGTTACGACACTCAAAGTTCAATGCAAAGGGAGATATTTTATTTTACAGAAATTGCTTTTAAAGGCTGGTAGAGACTACAACGAGCTTCTTCCCAGGTTAATGACATCACAAACCTCAAAATTTACATAAACCCCACCCCCGAGAACACACAACAAAGGGGGTGTGGCCATGTTGGGCTGCTTTAGAGAAGAGGAAGAGTTGCTGTTGTAGAGTGTTGTTGTCATGCCGTCATTTTCTGCTTCACAAACGAGGGTCAATTCAACACTGGATTTGCACTAAAGATGGACATGACGGCACATGCTAATCGATGAGTTGAATCAACTCCACAGCAACTACATCAATTTATCCACTAACCATTCAGAAACGGCCAGTTGCATTCTAAAAGTCTCTCATCAGTGTCGACTCCGGTTTGAACAATGTAAGGCTGAACACTGTTACTGACAACCTCATTTTGGCTGCGTGAGATTCTCCAGCTTTGTTGTTTTTGAGCAACCGAAGCACAAGCTGTTAAAGCTCCGCCCTCTTCTGGAAAGGGGGCCAGGAGCAGCAGCTCATTTGCATTTAAAGGGACACACACAAAAAGGGCGAGTTTTTGCTCACCCAAATAGGGGCAAATTTGGTATTTTGAGCTGAAACTTCACAGACCCATTCTGGGGACATACAACTCACAGTATTTCTACTACAAAATGGCAGAGAACAGAGCATAATTATGTGAATTGTGATGCACCTTGGATTTGTATGCTAACCACTAGCTCTGCCATTTGCAAATTTACCAAACAAAGACTGTCCTCATTTTTTTTTTAAAACATGCCATAAAGTTCAACTTGGGAAAAATAAGCAAAACCACTAAGCAAGCAAAAAGGGGGAAACGAATATTTACGTAGCTGCTAATCACCCAGATTCGGGCTCTTGATAAGAAGCCGCAAAACGAAGCTTGAATCGCTATCAGTGTGATCCAGCCACAGGAGTGAATTGTGTTCCTGTCAGAAGTTCTTCTCCGAGACACTCGCACAAACAAGCAGACACAGATTAGCAACATTATAAGCCCCATCTGGCAGCAAGCCCCGTCTCCCATTTCTCTCGCTGTCTCGCTCACCCTCTGATACTCTGTGGCCATTCATCCTCAGCTAAGCCCAGATAGGTGTACGGATGCAGGCCGACGGGTGGACAGCCCCGCTGGGGTCCTTTTGTGCGCTGCGGCTGCTTGGTCCGTACGCTCTCAATGGCGAGCCATGTATTACATGCGACGCGCTTCTCAAATCCAGTGCAGGCAACAAAGCAGGGCCTCAAATTCAATACAGAATCATGGTAGTAAAGTCGCATGATCATTGCTGGCCACCATTTGATTTACTATTGCCCATTACTAGACAATACACCATTTCCAAACACCCTCCTGCTAACATAGACACACTGCTGTTCAGAACTTGCTCTTTATTCCATTCTTGACTTTGACTCAAAATTTACTCAGTTAAGTACATATTACAGAGCAGAAAGTTAAGTGCTACCTTGCTGTACAAAGTGCTCCACACAGCAGTCTCTCTCGCTCTTTCTCTCTCCTGGCCTCTCAATAGTTTTTAAACTCAAGCTGAGAGTGGCAGGGAGGAAGAATTGCAGGAACAGGTGACAACAAGATAATAGCTTCCACTGCCGAGAGTTCATCACACTGCCCTGTCTCGATTTTGCAGGAGTGTGTGTGTTTGGTGAGTTTTATAGAGAAAGAGAGAGTGTTTGTATCTCATTCTGTGTATGATTGAGAAAAACTCTGTTCCAAAATCTAAAGTAGGATACATTGAAAAGCATCATATTTATGTCGACATATGATATTTATGTTTACTTTTGTACAATAAATTATGTTGGCACTGTATTGGGTCTTAAAGAAAAACATTAGCGTATTTTTAAAAACAACCACTGTTGTAAGATTCAAAATCTAAGGCAGCATTGCATGTTTCACACAAAAGCAATCCCAGAATGCATTGAAACAGGCTTGAATTATTTTAAATGTTGTCAATTTAGCATTTTCATTTGTTGTGATTCATTCTGAAAGAAAAACACTATTTATCATGCATCTGATCATAATTTTAGTAAACAGGGATTTTCTTACCATCACATTAATTCCAACATAATGTTTATGTAAACGAAAATTTGTCTGTCTGCACAGTTTGACTAATGAATTTTCATGAATCCACTAATAAACGAACTACTGGAAAACAGTTTTTAAAAAATCATTTTAAAAAGACTGCACTCACAAGGAGTAGCTGATGAGTATTTCAGAACTGAGCATAAAAATCGTCACTATAGAATTGTTCATTTCCATTTCCAGGCCCAGAAAGCCAATTTTAAAATTCTATAATAGCTATTTTCCATGAAATGTGAATGCTGATTTTTTTTTTTTAGCATGTTGTTTTTAGCATGTTGCTAAGCTAATTCAAAGCACACAGTTATTATGCGTACCGTTTTTAGCTTAGCAACATGCTAATACTATCGAAATTTGTCGAGAAGCAAAACAGAGGCCAAGAGTTCCAAAAAAATGTCACTTATAAGATTCCAATAAAGTTTAGATGCTGCCTATGCAGACAGTATGCAGCAAGGCATCTCTACAGAGCCTGTATGCGTGCACATGTGTATCGTCATGCGCTGATATGTGCGCGCATGTGGGCGACACATTCAAGACTCTTCTTGTTCTGACGGTCCATTCAAATTAAAATGAACCTCCATCACTTTAGCGAGAATAGGACAATGACCCTCTTTCAGCTGTGGGCAGAGAGAAGGATTACCGGCCTTATTTATAGACTCAACAGCAAACACCATCACTGCTTTCCTCCGTCTCTCTCTCACATAAACACATGTACACACAAAACCAGTGTTATGAAGTATTCTTTTCACCTGCACTTGATAAAGAACTCATCTTTTGATGATTGGACAGCCATTGAATTTCCTTGAGAGGTGGTCAGAGATGATAGGCCCATTTTTTTGTGTGTGTGTGTGCGTGTGTGTGTGCACGTGCGGACAAAATTGGGGGGGGGAGTTAGCTAAACATGAAAAAAAAAAATATTAGGAAATGTCCTTGAGAAAATGGGTTTTAAAGAGACAAAATAATGGCTCTCATTTACTAATAATTGCATAGATTATTCATATTTATAAGCACATGAGAACTTCTCACATCATATAATGATGAAATATATTTTAAAAGTGAAATATCTATGTATAAAATGTCTTAATTTTTAAGGCCACTTATTTTGCATACATGTTTCTACACAGCCTCACACATGACATGCAGAAAGAAAAAAAAAAGTAGGCAAAATCATGTGCATGATTTAGTAATTTGTTCCCTCGATTTTCTAAATCTTGCACACGATTTATAAGTCAAGGGAACGAATCAGTAAATGGAGAGAATGAAATAGTAAATCGTGCACATGAATCAGTAAATCTTGCGCACGATTTAGCAAATCGAAGGAAAGAATCAGTAAATCAAGAGAATGAAATAGTAAATCATGCGCATGATTTAGTAAATCGAGGGAACAAAATAGTAAATCGTGCACATGAATCAGTAAATCTTGCGCACGATTTAGCAAATCGGAGGAAAGAATCAGTAAATCAAGAGAATGAAATAGTAAATCGTGGCACGATTTAGTAAATCGAGGAAACAACTAATTAATTTGTGTGCACGATTTGGCAAATCGAAGAACAAAAATAGCAAATCATGCGCATGAATCAGTAAATCTTGCGCACGATTTAGCAAATCGAGGGAACGAAATAGTTAATCGTGCGCACAATTAACTTTTTTTCCCCTTGCATGTCATGTGAGGTGCTCCATACGTTTCAGTTGTTGCTTCATTTTTTGTAAGTTTAGAAAAAAAAAAAATGTATGAAACTTAATGATTTTGTGAATAATGATTTGTTTGTGAAAATGTTTGTATGCAGATTTCACACACAAATTCGTTCGCATGCAAGGTTAATAAATGAGACCCATTGACACAGAATCCAGCACATTTTCAAGCTTCCTTGTTTTTCATTTGTATATGCAAATTTAAAATTTAATTAGCTAAAGCCTGCTAGTGCCACCCCAAATCCAGGTTAAAAAAAGACATTTACCTGAGAAGGTGATAATTGAGAAAATTTACAGGTTTTTTTAATTTTTTTTTTACAGAAAGCATTGCTTATTTTCACTTCTTTTATCAGCTTCACCTAAGTTACTGCACTTTCTTTTTTTGAGAGAAATTTCATAAATTTTGTGTATGCTAGGAGAAAAAAAAAAACTACAGTACCTAAAAACACCGGCACAGGCACAATCTCTCTCTCTATGGCAACACATCCTCTCGGTCCTATAAGCCCGATATCACATGTCGCCTGGGGTTCAGCGCATCCATCAACCTCCATCGGCTGACCAGACACAGCTTTGGAGAAAACCAGGTAATTCAACCATGGAAAGCACACAACAAAAGAAAGTGTTGCTCTCTAGTACATAAAAGCCGTCCTTCCTAACTCCTGGCAGCCGGTACGCAAACAACGAGAGAGCAAATCTCACCCCGAGAGAGTGTCAGAGTGTCTCACTCTGCGTGAAAACCAAATACACTCTGGGCTATCACACGAAATAGATGAGTAATTCGAACACACAGTGTTTGAATACAAATACAACCAGAAAGCTGTTCAAATCGGACCTGCCTGGAAACTAATAGGCCTATCACACAGTAATGTGAGGAAGGCGGAATATCACAAAAATAAAAAAATAAAATGGAAGAAAAAAATAGACAGAGCGAGCGCAAGAGAAGAATTAGATTAGACAAAGCTAATGCACACCAAGGTTTTTTAAACACCTTTTAAAGGATTTGCTAGATAAGCCAGGTCTCGGCGCGTGGCCCCTAAAGCGCGCTGAAATCGATGGATGAAGGCAGCTTTACTGGAGGCTACGAGGAAGGGAAACGTTATTTAAAGGCGGCGGCGAGTGGAATGATGAATATGAAATAGCGTCATATATTTTCACTGCTGCTATCAAAGACAAAGCAAATCTCTCATATTGCATTCACTCAGGCCTGTTCGCAATAATCATTTCTAAATAATACCACAACCAAGACAGACATGTGCACAAGCAGGGATGCGGTCACTGTGCTTAAGTGCTAAATAAGCGTTTTATGGGGAATGTTGTTACTGAGATTCATGGATTACTGCTCTTATGTGAGGTTCAGAAAAATAAAGCTGACGATTATTAGAATCTAAATCCACACTGATCTATATTTTGAACATAAATATGTCATTCTACTGGAATAGTTGACTGAATAGATCATCTAAATCTGTAAAATCATTCCAACACATTAAAAGCATATTTTGACAAGCTTAAAGGGATAGTTCACCCAAAAATAAAAATCCTCTCATTATTTACGTGCCTTTCCCAATGTACGTGACTTTATTTCTTCAGATAAACACCAATGAAGATTTTTTAATGAAAATAATCCATCTCTGCGAGTTTACATAATGCTGGTTAAAGATTGGAAAAACCACACACCGTGTTAGTGGTGGTGACCCCAGTGGATGAATTGGTGTCTTCTGAAGCGATAGGTGTAATACTAATATTTTCATATTTTTATGTCTAATTTTGCTGTTTGAGCATAAAAAAGATCTGCAAGGCAACAAAGTCCACTCCAAAGGGAGATATTCACTTGAACAGAAAATGGCTCATTGGGACTACAACGCGCTTCTTTCGGATCTTGTGAAGTCACTCATTTAAATAATCCCCGCCCATGGAATATGCAAAAAGGGGGCGTGGCCTGGTTGAGCTGCGCTAGAGAAGATGCAGAAGAAGACCTGCTTTAGTAGCGTGCTGATGCTATGTCAAATAAACGCTCTCCCAACGTTTACCTGCGTGCTGCACATTTTACAAAGAAAAGCTTCCAGAACCAATGCCGGCTATGCACAAAACTGAAATACAAAGCAGTTCCCACTTTGTTGAGACAATCAGTTGTTTATGGATCACAACGTGCAAGTATGTTTTATAATTTGTTGTTGTGTGTTCATTTAACAGTTCCCATTTTCAAGTTTTATGTTGTTGCTACGACGTAAACAAAAGGGCACAGCTGTGAAGCTGTGATAATGTGAAAAGTAATGCTTTTTTGGAACAATCAGCTCTTGGAAGTCTTCTAGTACACCCCAAAAACAAAATCAAGTCTTCGTAAAAGGGTATAATAGGACCCCTTTAACCCTTAAATGCATGACTGTTTCGCCAATCATTCTTACATATTCGGGTCTTTATTGACCCGGATCAATATCTAACACGGAAGGATCTCTCCCTGTCGCAATAATATAAAACTCCTCTGATATTACAGTAACAATTACAGAAGAATAAAATAAAGCATATTTTGTTATCTTTTGGAGCTTGAAAGGGCTCCGTTTGAGCAGATGTTTATTGCCATCATCACTGTCCTCGTCAGAGCTCATTTCCCAGTAAATTCAGCAAATAATGGGCTAGTTTTATGTTTGAGGTCACGAATATGAGCCCATTCGCGATCTCAAACGTATTCTCAAAACTATATCATTTTCAACATCTTCAAAATCAATATTTTGATCACTAACAGCTTCACCAGATCCATCCAGTAACAGTTACAGTCATATTTCATTGCGTTCAGTATTTGCTCTGCAGTAAATCGCTGAGCCATTTCATGATTTTCTTATTATTTCGTTTTCTGTCTGAATGAGCCGTCACTTCAGCATTGTGTATCAGACATTGCCACCTTGTGGAATAAAGGTGAATTGCACTTATTCCGTCATCTAAGATTCAATTATTGTTGTGCAGAAAAAAATATATGTACACTCACACACACCTCGGGTCGTTTGCGACCCTATACAATTTTTACAAAAAATGAATACAAAAATAGGCATAATTTTATGATTTTTTTCTTGTTATATTCTTTATAATGAATTGATTGAGGAATACCAAGAAGGTTGATGTCTAACTTTAAAAAATTAACGAGGAGGAGGGTAGTGAATGGCGTCCCGGGTCACTAAAGACCCGAGGTATGCATTTAAGGGTTAAACTCTTAACTATAAACCATTGTTTCCAGCCAACAATTTGGGTGAACTATCCCTTTAATATTGGATATACAGAACCAGCGTTTCTCAACTGGTGGGTCATGAGTGACCCAGAAATCAGTTGCAGTTCTGTTAATAGTGAAGCGCAGGGAACAAACAATGCTAAATGCAAATAATAAAGTGCTACTAGCCATATAATGATGCATGCAATAGTTTGTTGGAAAATATTCAAATGTTTACTAGGGACAAGAAAATGCTTCCAATATCTTCTGTTGCTGACATCAAATGCTGTGCATCAAACCAAAAATCTACAATATTTCAGAGCAAAATCATCTGTCACTGGGTAGCAGCTATCCAAATAAGACAGATGCCAGTATGACATGCTCCCGTCCTCAGAAACATGAACAAAACTACAAAAAGCAAAAGAAAATACAGCCTACACTGCATTAAATAGGGGTTCATTTGCAGCGTGGTTTGTGCAGAACACAATGCCTTTTTTGTGTGGTGAATTAAAGCATTAAACCATCAAAAGTCACATTTAGAAAGCATTTTCACTATGACATATTGATATTTGGCATTTAAACAAGAGGACATTTTTGTACGATAAACAATTTTAGTACTGTGTAGGGTCGCCACATCATGTGCAATGTAAAATCAGGGTCCTATAGCACAACAAAAAAAAAAACATGCATTCATAAGAACAATTATAATAAACATAACAATAAAAAGTTTCAGCATTAGAATTAATATTATTATTGCAAAGCTACCGATTTCACAGTATTAGAAGTCTTCATGTCAGTAGTTCTCGCTTGTGGGCATTGTTAATTGATTTGTGGCCCACATAGCAGCGCGGTGCTCGTTTTCCAGGCAGGAGGTATTTATGGAGATGTGCTTGTGCTGTCAGCTTTCATAGCCTGTAATATTATTACTCTGATCATCTGATAACTGCTCGCAGCACAATCACGAGTGGGCCAGCAGAGCAGCGCATGCCAGTAACATGTTTGCGTACTTTGATTATCAGTATGTTTCACTTTAATATGAAGGACGAGAGTATGATTAATAAACTGAGCTAGACTGCAGTGATGAAATAACAATAATAAACCACCTGATGCGTGAATTATTCAATCAAAGGAAAGGATGTCTCTTTTTACTTCTAAACGAGTATAGAATCTTTCTCTAACTTTCAAAATCATGCATTCTGAAAGAGTTACACATTTAGATCTAACACCATGACCTAACCAGATGCGATGCTATAACAATTTGTTTGCGATGCGATAAAGTCAATCAAAAATCACAGCCAATCAGAAGAGCACGTGGGCGGGCTCTCTCGGCAAACTCCCGGCACTCGCAAATAAATGGATAGACTAAGTACATCATCAAATTCATGAATATTCCACCATTTTAACATTATTGAAAATACATAGAGAGTTACTGAAACAATCTTTTCATAGAATACACTTGTCTTTTCACAATGACAGTTTGAACGTTCTTGTTTCCCTTCATTTATTTTGAAGATCTGAGGTGAACTGTCCATTGTTGCTTTTAGTACGGCTATAAAAGACACATAAAATGATATTCAAACTCACATTAGATGCTTTTAACATCAAATAAAGCACATAAACAGTACCCGAGATTATCATTATCATACTTTATGTTGTTCTTCCAGCTGCGATGTCACAGAAAAATAGAAACCGTTTCTAAAACGGAACCATCGCGTGTCAGCGTTGCAGCTAGTTAGGACAAAAACTCTGATTAACATTGAAAAGATACATTTTATCACGTGTCGCTGTGATATTTTTAAATATTTTAATGCTTTTGAAAGGTTATGCTCAACCAAGGCTGTATTTATTTTATCTAAAATACATAAAATTGTGAAATAATATTACAAATTGAAACAGTTTTCTATGTTCATACATTTAAAATATAATATAATCCTGTGATGGCAAAGGTGAATTTTTAGCATTTATTACTCCATTTCTTATTATTATCAATGTTGAAAACAGTTGTGCTACTTTTTTTTTTTTTTTTTTTTTTTTTTTTTGTAGAAACCATGACATTTTATTTATTTCCATTAATTCTTTGATTAATAGGAAGTTCAAACAACAGCATTAATTTGTAATATGTTTTTAGTAACAATGCAAGCTTTTTACTTTTGATCAATTTAATGCATTCTTGTTAAATAAAAGTATTAATTAATTAACTTTAAATCTCACTGACCACAAACGTTTGAATGGTTCTGTATATAAAAAGAGAAGTTACCCAAAATTATGTTTAAGGGTCAAAGGTCATCACAAATGATGGTTTGGATGTAATATCACAGCCTGAATGGTTAAAAATAGCTTTTCACTGTAATGGACACCAGTATCAAAAAGTGCATTTATATGTTATCATGAAATAATATGAACCTAATTTCATTTAAATTGTAATCTCATATGAATATGTGAATATGTTGGCTGCATAACATCAACATCAGTTTTTGTATAATGATTTTTTGGTCCAACTTTATATTAGGTGTCTTTAACTACTACGTATTTACATTGAAATTAATCATTTGATACAATGCACTTATTGTGTACATACATGTTTTTACATTATACTTATATTTTATAATACCTGCAAGTAATTACATCTGTAATTAATTTCTGTAATTACATTTATAATTACACTTTTGACCCTTAACTTGCACCTTAACCCACCTTTAAACCTATCCATACCATCAATCCTGTCCCTAACCTTACACGTATCCACCTCAATCGCAGTTTTGCTAGACAATATGAACACAAAAAGTACATTGTGCTTATTTTTTGATGCAAGTACATAGTAGTTAAGGCCACCTAATATAAAGTGGGACCTGTTTTTTTTAATAATGAAGCTTTAGATTGTTCTTCCCGTCCCATAAATGTTTCTGACACGGTCTCACCTCAATTAGATGGTTATCTCAACAGCTCATGTGTGGTATTGAGACATTTCCGCATTAAAATTTGTATTTTTATTCTCACTCCATGAACTTTAAGCAGAAATTCAAGAGGCAAGTCTCAAAAGCCAAGAGGGCCTATTAAGAGATAATTACTAATTATGCTAATTTGTAAAGTTGTGCTATTTCTTTCTTTCGGTCATTTTATCGACAGTCCCTCTGGAGGAAGCCGAAACCGTTCAGTGTTAATATCTTTTTTTCTTTCCCCTCCCCAGCCAAACGCACTGTGGAGGACGCCGTGTCCTAAACCACAGAATATTTCACGCTTAATCAGGGAAGTGTCTGTGAATTGAAACGCTGCCGTCACACAGGTCTCTGGTTGCCGCTGGTGACGACCTTCATTAACTTCATAAATGCTAGCGGTGTTATACCAGCGTTCACCAAAAAAATTCTTATCACCAGCGCACACAAAGACGAGAGTGTAATGAAGTAGACTCGGGACAAAAATTGTGTTTACATCTGATTACGGCTAAATGTGTTTCCTTTTCCGGTGCAACCGATTCGGGAAGTCTGGATTATGCCCAAGCTAAATCGTCATCCTCAATCAAATCATATCGGCCAAGAAGAGATTTTTTTTTAATATAATATAATATAATATAATATAATATAATATAATATAATATAATATAATATAATATAATATAATAATGGCTTAAATAGGCTAAAACAGTGTAAATATGTTGTCATTAATTGTTCTAGACAGTTTAATTAATTAACACTTTATTTTAGTGTCCTTGTTACACGTTACATGCAGTTACTCTAGTAATAACTATAAATTATGCGTAATTACTTGCACCAAACTCTGATCCTAGCCCTAACCTAGTAAGTACATGTAGTTAATTATTATTACCAAGTAATTAATGTGTAATTATGCTGTAACAAGGATACCTTAAAATAAAGTGTAACCACACCTCGCATTTCCTTGAATTAGAGAACAAGGTACAGAATCAGGTGGATACTGGCATTTGTGAGCCCAAAATTCAGACGGAACACATAAACAATGAGCAATGCTAACAAAAAGACAGAGTTGACAGTGGAAAGGCTACATAACTACTTTCTGAACTGGCCTACAGGGAATATGTGTCACAATGGAGACCGGTTTGACTCTCCGCTGGCCGCGTTACTACCCTCTGACCGTATCGCCACAACCGCTCGACCTTCTGCAGCTCAAGATGCGAGTGGCAATTACTGCACAAATTTGACACCATGTCTGTCAACATCCACATACATCAGGACACACTGTTAGAAATACAGTACTACTCAGTAAAAGCAGATACATGCATTACAAACTGTAGCATTTTATGCATTTCAATAAACTAAACAAAACACACGATTTTAGCTTTCATTCAAGTACTCTGTCAGAGAAAGCATACTACCTTTGAGGGAAAAAAAAAAAAAACTATAATAATAATTTAAAAGAATATACTGAGCAAATAAGTGTGGACTGTAATGTTTTCAGGCACTCAATAGTATATTACAGTATAAATTTATAATAAATGCAATTAGCTCTAGAGTGCTTTTTTGACCTGCTTAAGAAGGACTAAAGTTCATCTTCATATGTAATTTCATAACTACTTGCTGAATGTACTGACAAGCATTTATGGTAAACTAAAATGTATCATGTGTGGTATTTACACCACTTATACCATGTAATTTATACTGAAACTTATATTTCATCTAGGGCCGTTTAATGATTAATCGCATCCAGAATAAAAGTTTGTGTGTGTACTGTGCATATTTATTTATATTTATAAACACATACATATACATGTATATATTTAAGAAAAATATAAAATATAAAATCAATCAATATATATTAATAATTTAAATTATATATAAATATATACATGTTAATATTTCTTAAATATATTCATGTATGCGTTTATGAATATAAAATAAATATGCATAGTATTATGTAAACACAGTCTTTTATTTTGGATATGATTAATCACAATTAATCATTAAACAGCCCTAATTTCATCTATTTAAATATATTTGTAATTCCACCTTTTCAATGATAAAGTTGCAAATTGATACATTCAAAATATAACTTATCGGATAACACACTACAGTTAAAATTATAATCAAGTATTTTAGTATGTGCTTTAATATGTTAGTCAACAAATCAAAATAAGTGTATAAAGCACGACAAAATATTATTAAAACATAATTAAAAATGTATTTTAAAACATTTGACATTATTACAATGTACACTGTTTACAAGTTTACAAGTACAAGTTTCTAAAGATGTAAAGGAACAGCCATGAAAGTATACTTTCTTAATCACCAAAGTGGCCTTTCATTTCATTAACATTATATCTTCAAGTACACTTGTTTTTTTAAGTACACTACTAGTGCACATTCAATACAATTAAGCGCACTTCTTTTTCACAAGGGCATCCTTCACAGAAAGCATGCTATCCTTTGTAAAGGTAGGTGGGGTTTCACTACACTCATTTCGGAAGAGATTCAGGAGTTAAGCAACTGGGCCATGGTTAATTCACACCGGAGCCAACTAACAAAACGAACCCCTCCGCTACGAGCCACAGTGGGGCAGTCGCACACTTCAGCAACGACCAACCTTTAACAAGTTCAGAGCTAAAAGTAGTTCTACTACATCAAGGCATTTGCTTCTCTAATACTGTATTATTTAAAACCTCACATATGCTGTGGTTTGCGTACGTCGTGTTTGCTGATAACTTTGAGGTAAGCAGGTCAACAACTAAGCAATTCCTCAACGCACACTTTCTCGCTCAAAAGAATTCAAGTACGTGAGGTTAAAAACAAAGTACATACTTGATGGCAACTGCCCCAGTTTGAAGGATTAATCTCTATTGTTTGCATGTATGTTACCTCAGTAACCTCTGCTAACATTACCGCTACGCTACAATGGCGCGCAAACAAAACGACATCAGGAGCTAAATCTTCTTACGTGCGTTTGAATACACATTGGTTTTAATGCACTGGACATTCTGTAATAATCTGAAGCATTTGCTGAGGATTAGACCATGTCGATATAATCCTGGAACGTCGCCCTTTTGCCAGGAAGACAATAAAATGAATTGTTTCGGCTTTCAGAAAAATGAGTGTTTATTAGAATGAGAAACTGTATTATGTTTTCATCTCCATTATGAGAGATTAGATGGGAGAAGTTAAAACAATCTGCTGACGTTATCTGGTTTTATGTGATTAATTGTGTCTGAATTCCCCCGAGTAAAGTGAATTGTCCCAGCGGAAATGAAAATCTTTCATTATAATGATAATGATGATGAAAAAGATAAATACACAAAAAAGAAATGGTGATTGGTCTGAATAATCAACCTGTTAAACCTTCTGCCGCTGACCAGGATGTACACTATCTAGCATGTTTTCCTGGTTTTCCTTCTGTCCAGCACCATCACTTCCCATTAGCTCAGCTGATAAATTAGCCATTCAAACACACATAAGCACACGCACACACTCTTACGCTCTCCTCTAATGTTTATATGCAATGCTTAATGTTGTGTGACCAATTCTGCCATTTCCATTATGTAAATATATTTGCCTCGGTGTTACACTACAACTATTGTCTACGTTCCCACAATTGCTTGGGCTATTAATACTCTGGGTTACAGGTCAGACCGCAGTTGTCGACAGACATCAGTGTGTGTATTGCACAACGCTAATGCTACTTCACGGAATGACTGAACACTGCAGGCCGCAAGAATAATTCCATCACAGTGTCCTCGAAAGCAAAACCAAAACCATTGCATACTGCCTAATAACTATTCAATATTTAGAATGATTTATTTACAACTCTTGTTCTTGCTTGATAGATGGGTTTTGCAAATTCCGAGATGTTAACAAACTCAAGCTAAAATCCATGTCCATTTGCCAGTTAAAGGCAAAAACCGACCGCGAGCAATGTGACTGATCAATGGCGCGCTATCAGCCCATCCAGCCCATGGCCCCGTGAGTCTCTCGGGTCACGCGATAAGCGGTGATGGGGTGAAACGCGCCACGCAAACCTGTCACAGCAAAGGCAGAAGGGTTTCTGAACCTGACCGCTATCACACACACACACACACTTCATTTGTTACCAGCCACCAAAGCAACACGAGAAGCAAGTGTGCCTGCCGTCATTCGATCACATTACACTGCTGGTCTCATTACATTCTGATGAAATTTCAGTGTTGATAATGGAAATAGAGCTAGTGTAACTAATTCCCCTAAAAATGCCTGCTTGTATGAAACATAGAAAATAACTATAAAATCTAGCATTATTATTATATGCATTAACTCTAAAAAGAGCCGTGTAATACATGCAGACTTGAGTATTTCCATGCTTAATAGATTTATGGCATACAAATCATTTTACTACACTAAATTAATTGCTTTTGTATATTCTAGACTATACTAGAGTTATTAAGAATATACTAAAAAAATAATATACTAATAATGCCATTACAAAACGCCAGAACTATAACCTTAAGGAACTATTTCTATATGATCGGACTGATTAAATAACTTTTGTTGCTGTGAACTAATCAGGTGGATTTGGATTTTTTTTTTTTTTTTTTTTTTTACTTGAATAAAGCAGGTAATTTAATTTAGATTAAAACCTTGTTTTATTGCACGTTGCAGGAGTTATTTCTATTAAATCTGACCTTTGAAAATGACTTTCATTTAGTCATGTAACCTCATGTAGGCAAGTTGAGTCAGGCATGTTAATAATAAATGTAGATGCTACTACATTAAAGTGGATTTTTTTGCTACCTGACAAATGGTGTATCTGTAACTGTACATAAACTCTATATAAAGCTTGTCACATTTTTATTTACTCATATTTTGTACGAGATTTCATACGTATTGTGCAGCTATAATTGTACACAATTTGAACCCATCTGAAAATTCAGTTTCAGCTTAATTATTATTTAAACATAATAAATGTAGCATATTATTTAAAGTAAAATCAAATCAATTACTGTTGCGCTGGTGATAAGTTCATAGCACTTTTGAACCACTTTGAATTTAATTAATGATGAAGAAAATTAAGTTTAAACTCTTGATTTTTGAGAAATTGAGTATGGATGTAAATAAAAAAAATGCTGTTACAGACATAAAGGCTTTTTTTTACAGTGAGTTTACATATAATTACAGTCTAAACTGAAGAATGTTTTGTCAGATAACCTAATAAATTCACTTTATGTGGCAGCATCTACATTTATGATTTAATATGACTGAAGGTTATTAGGTTACAGCACCAAAAATCATTTAAAAGGTCAGATTGAGTAGAAATAACTCCTTAGTGCCTCGTCATAGTTATAGTTTCTAAATAAATTATATTAATGCGTCACAAGAGACTGAAAAGGTCAAATAACAATACAATCGCAGCAGGTGAATGAGGTCAAATCTTATAGTTGAGGTTACGACAAGGGCAGATACTGTAAATACTGGATGCACAGAGCGAGAAATGAACGGTGCGAGCGAGCGTTTCCTCTCGCGAGCGTGAATCAGTGCGCATCTGAACCGAGCTGTCATATGTTTACACAAACTTGACAGAGGAACGATGCTGATGCGACCGCGCGCATCACACACTAACACATGTACAGACATCCAGACTGCGCAGTTATACTCGGTACTTAATGCTGCATATTCCAACCAGTGCGCGCGACCTCTCCGTTGTTTCGGCTTTAGCGGGGGAAAGCGTTTATTAAGAAAAAGAATTGAAACGACTGGAATAAACTTTACCTTTTCGCTTGGACCTTCTCCTCCTCCTCCTCTTGAACTTGCATTTGACTTGGCTGCTGGGGACCGATGCCATGGTGCTCAGATTTTGAAGAACTTGTTCTGCTTGATGTTTCTGAAGTTGCTCTGCTGCAGTTGCGCACGCGGAACGCTCCGGGAATATCAGCTTCGCCCTATTCCGTCTCACACTCTTCTATTAAGCTCTTGATAACCAGCTAAAAGTGCCGCTCGTCTGTCTGACTGTGTTTTGAGCTCAGCGGACCGCCGCGTCCTCCTCCCGCGTGAGAGCGCGTCTGGAGCTCCTGCGCCTCTGCGCTTTTTGGCACCAGCCACTTTGAATCCAATCATGCAAGACGCGTGTCTATTTGCTGCCGAAGATTCTAATTAGAGCCAATCATGAGAGTCCTTGCGCTCTGACATCACGACCGATGACACACCCCCATCCCATGCAGGCGTGTGAACTCAGCCTTCATTTCTGAATGAGTGATGACTTAATGCGCGCGGATGAAAGGACAGACAGGAAGGGTGAGATGTGGCTGGGACAGCAAAAGTTGCAGAAATACAGTATGTGGCTTTGAAAGTTAGAGAGCATTAGTGAAAATGGTTCTGTTTTCTTTTTTATTATTAAAATGTGCTCATTACAAATTATATGATTAGCACACAAATTTGAGATATTTTCCATTTGACTTAAGTAACAACAGCACTTGAGCTGCATGGACTCCATAAGTTTGTGATTATTCATGTTATTCTTCCAATTTCATCACTATTAATGTGATAGTGATTAATGCGGTAAGAGTAAGTTATTGTTAAAGGATTAGTTCACTTTCAAATGGAAATGAGCCCAAGCTTTACTAACCCCCAAGCCATACTAGGTGTATATGACTTTCGTCTTTCTGATGAACACAATCGGCGTTATATTAATAAATATCCTGACACATTCGAGCTTTATAATGGCAGTGAGCGAGTAATGAGTATAAGCTGAAGAAAGTGCTTCCATCCACATCCATCCATCATAAACATACTCCACACGGCTCCGGGGGGTGAAGCGATGCGTTTGTGTAAAAAAAAAAATCCATATTTAACAAGTTATAAAGATATAGATATAGCTCCGCCAGATCACCTTCCATATTCAACAAAAACCCTTGGGTTAAAGGAGTGTTAAGATCAACATTTGTGGCATGTTGTCAATTACCAGATAAAACAATTTTGACTCATTTTGTAAATAAATTTAAATGGAAGTCATGGCATTCAGACTGAAAAGGATTATATATATTAAAAAATCTTACTGTACAGAAAGTGTGTAATTTGAGTTTATTGTTATTTAAATCGCCCCTTTATTAGGACTACCGTTCTAAGTGGATGAAATTCCTGAGGGTGGAGTTTGTTACTTTGCTGAGATGGCAAAAGTGCACACATCCTTCACTCAAGTAGAAGTACAGATACTCATGTATAAAATGACTCTGGTAAAAGTTGAAGTACAGACTACTCTTTTTTACTCAAGTTAAAGTAAAGAATTATGCTCTCATGTGTACTTAAGCAAAAAGTAGTCATTACTACTACCTGTTTAAGTGCCATGCTGGTAACTGGACCTCACATCATATTAATATATTAAAGATGCAATATGTAAGAATTTTACAGTAAAATATCAAAAAACCACTAGGCCAGTGTTATATATTTTGTTCACTTGAATTCTTACAATATCCCAAATATTTGCAACTATTTGTAAATCATGAGAAAATTGCAATTTTAACCAAGGCTGCGGGACGTGTGAGGAGTCGCCTGTCAATTGCGTCATACCCGCGTTACCCTCGGTTTCCGGTTTCATTTTGTAGAAACCAGAAACACCAAAGACATTAATATTTACATGTTTTAATAGACAAGGGAACAACTGTTTTGATATATTTATAGACAGAAAACAAATTATTGTTGTATAGCTCAACACGTTTAGTCTTATTGTTTAAATCGAATTTTCTTGCTTTTTTGCGAGTACCATGCTTTACCATGCCTCAGAGAAAAACACTATTTTGTCAAGTAGCTACCATAGCATAATCAGATGCAGCTTTATTTTTAGTAACAGTAATACAGAATTTTCTCCATCATACAATATGGTTTAAAATCAATTGCATGCCATTCATCAACACAAGCCATCCAGCATTTAATATGATATTCTAAAATCGATCTATCTTACTGCAGTGTGTAACAGTGTCTCACAGCAGCCACCAAGCGAACGCACATAACGTTATTAAATTTTCAACACACTCAAATGTATCTAATATGATAAAAAAAAAAAAGAGCTGCGTTACCTCATACTCATGACTGGAAAAGCGGAAGTAGCGCCGGCGACTGTGTCATAATAAAAGTCCCGCTGCTCGTGAGGCGTGTGTTGATCAATCGCTCCAGCTCCTCGTTCAGCTTCACAACACTCGCTCCTGCTCTGCTTCATACTACAGTAACGTTAATAATCACATCCATGAACATGATTTCTTCCTGAGTCCTATCCCACCGTTTGTTGAGGTGAAGACCACATGTCCCAAGATTCCGCGTTCAAACTTGGCGTCATCAAGCTACACCTTTGTTTTGAACAGGCCTCTAGCGATCTCTAGTGGACAGAAAATTTCACATATTGCAACTTTAATACAAAAGAACTTACATTTCAAATTCTGTTACCATATGAATGTATTGATTACTATAACCATAGTTTTATTACAAATTCCATGGTTAAACTATGGTTAAAGGATTAGTTCACTTCTGAATGAAAATTTCCTGATAATTTACTCACCTCCATGTCATCCAAGATGTTCATGTCTTTCTTTCTTCAGTCGCAATGAAATTAAGGTTTTTGAGGAAAACATTCCAGGATTTTCTCCATATAGTGGACTTCACTGGGGTTCAACAGGTTGAAGGTCCAAATGTCAGTTTCAGTGTAGCTTCAAAGAGCTCTACATGATCCCAGACGAGGAATAAGAGTCTTATCTAGAGGAACAATCGGTCAAAAAAAAAAGAAAAAAAGATGTGCTTTTTAACCACAAATGCTCATCTTGCACTAGCTCTGCGATCCGCACACATAACGTAATCACGTTACAAAGGTCACACGTGACGTAGGCGGAAGTACCGATCCAGTGTCTACAAAGCGAACATGCAAAGATTAAGCCAAACGCCCTTTACCAAAAAAAAAAAAAAAAAAAGTAAAACAATTATATCTGATGATTTTGTAGTTGGAGGAGAAAATTAGATTACATTTTTCGCCCTACCGCGGTACTTCCGCCTACGTTACATGCGAACTTTCACCGTAATGCATGGCGCATCGCAGAGCAGTGCAAGTCGAGCAGCGAGAGAGAAAACACTTTGTGGTTAAAAAGTACATACATTTTAATTTAAAAAAAAAAACGACTGATCATTTCTCTAGATAAGACCCTTATTCCTCGTCTGGGATCATGTAGGAGCTCCTTTGAAGCTGCACTTGAAACTGACATTTGGAACCTTCAACCCGTTGAACCCCAGTGAAGTCCACTATATGGAGAATAATCCTGGAATGTTTTCCTTAAAAACCATAATTTCTTTTCCACTGAAGAAAGAAATACATGTGCATCTTGGATGACATGGGGTGAGTAAATTATCAGGAACATTTTATCCAGAAGTGAATTAATCCTTTAATAATGATGTTATTTAGCATACAGTATTTTGAGTGATGACAGGCTGCTACTGTTAACGGTTGCTAGCAGATTAATGCTTAACTAAGCAAACAAAGACAAAACTACAACAGCCTATTTACCGATGAAACTGACATGCACGTGAAGTCCTGAAAAGATCAGTAATTTTGCCTCTCTGCTCCAGCTGGGCGCTTCCACTCCTTTCTGAAGTCTCTCGAATCGAATTACTCTGATCGAAAGAAACCTTTTGGCGGAGGCGCGGAGGCGCGTAGCGCGCGTGAGCCAAATCATAGCATTTGCCAGTGAAGACGATTCATGATTTATTAGATGCCACCAGATACAGATTAAAACTAAAGTAACAAGCCTCGTATGAAAATGTAAGAAGGTAGAAAGTACAGATATTTGTGTAAAAACATAAGGAGTGAAAGTTCTGAAAGTGAAGTACTGATACCACAAAAAAAAAAAAAAAAATCTACTTAAGTACAGCAAGGAAGTGTTTGTACTTCGTTACTTCCCATCTCTGGTACTTTGTGAAAAGTTGACACCTTTTTGTTTTATCTTTACACATATCGGGCGACAATTACCAAGTTTCTTCATACTGAAACAACAAAGTGTTTCTATTCTATCACAGTAGTCTTGTGTTAAAGTAGGCCTATATCTTGTGGTAATACTTTCAAAACTGTGTATTTTGAGATCTATTCCACCATGGACTATCATTAAGTGAATTGCTTTAGGCACAAATTTTCGTTGTTTTTTCTAGGGACAAGCTGAAATTATTTTCTGTGTAAATGACCATATTAAATGAAACCATTAATTGTTTAAGTTTTTTTTTTTTTTTTTTTTTGTTCCTCATCTTTATAACTTATAAAACATTATAATTTCAGAAATTTGTATAGTTTTTCCAGAGAAATATCAGGCTACTTTTCAAACATCCATGGATTAACATGTCCATACTTGTCAAATAGATCCTACAACCCTCTCTTTTCAGAGAATATTCATGAGGCTAAACTCTAAAAAATGCTGGGTTTAAAACAACCAAAGTTGGGTTGAAAATGGACAAACCCAGTGATTGGTTTGTTTTAACCCAGCGGTTGGGTTAAATGTTTGACCAACTGTAGGCCAGTTTTATTTAACTCAACTATTGTTTAACAAATTACTATATGGCTGGCTTAAAATGAACTCAAAATATTAAAAATCAGACACAAAACTACTAGAGCAGCAAAAATAATCAAAAGGTGAACATGTATTAATAAGCAATTGTAACTGTTTAATTATTATTAATTAAACTAACTAATAAATGTTAATTTTCATGTTTATTTTAAGCAAGCAATACAGTAATTTTTAAACAATAGTTGAGTTATATAAAACTACCCAGCAGGTTAGGCAAACCTGGGTTAAAACAACCCAGTTGCTGGGTTTGTCCATTTTCAACCCAGATTGGGTTGTTATTAACCCAGCATTTTTTAGAGTTTACTTTGACATTTATGACATTTAAAAAAAAACTTGGCAGAAGCTGCTTTCAGGGCCCCTGTGACACTCTTTTTAAAACATTTTGTGTCAGAATATTGACATTCTTATGCGTGACCAGCGTCTGAAGCATGTGTGAAATCACTCCAATCTTATTGGCCAACAACAGTCCCATGACAGATGATGGCACATCCAGAAGGATACTTGGACTAAACGTCATCAGCTTCTAAATGGCTGAAGTAAGTCACTCTCAGGCATGCAGGAAGTATGGCGGAGCGACACAATCGTAACCTATATGTCTTCCTGTGCTAATAGTGTTACATTTTTAGTGACCCTGTTAAGCTTTACCTGTCAGAGTGACAAACCTAACTGCAAAATGTTTAAAATGATTAAAATGTCCAAAGACTAAGAATGGAAATACTGACTTCTATCTAATGCCTTTGATAATGTCTTTAGTTGATGACTTTTCTTAATAAATATTGATATATGTGATTAAAGGCAAAATTTGATTAAAAATGTTAATCAATTGAAATTAAAAGAAATCACTCAAAATTAGGTATCATTATGAGGAAGGTGTGAGATGGTTCATTCATGTTCACATCTATATGAGGAGCAAAAGAAATCTTCAGAAGAATAACTAAGATAAGACGATCTCTGAACCAATGTTACTCTTTCGCCTAAAGCAAATACCTCCTCCAATCTGCTGATCGACAGATTTCTAAACTGAAATAATCGTAGACATACATGCATTGATGTTGACATTTTGCTAACAAAACAAAAGGCATTTTTTTCCCCTGTCAAATGTCATTAGACTTCGTCTAAAATACCAGCAGTGCGACTACTTGGTGACATTTACAGCAGAAAAAAGTAGAGCGAATGGAAGTACATTTGAAAACACGGCATATTTGCTGACAGAAAAGTCACTTTGAGATTCCTTTGTGCGCTTGGAACATTTCCATGAGGGCTATAGGGAAAAGGTGTGTGTGTGTGTGTGTGTGTGTGTGTGTGTGTGTGTGTGTGTGTGTGTGTGTGTGTGTGTGTGTGTGTGTGTGTGGATGGATGGATGGGTAAGGGCGTTGGGTGGTCTGAGGGGACACTGGTTGCCTGGAGGACACCCACAAATATCCATGTAAATTGCAGTTTAAGAGAAATCAATGATGGTGACAAGTTGCCAATGCCACTATCTGGGGACATAATGAACGTTTGGCGAGGCAAACTGCTTCCTGATAACCCCATAGGGTGTGTGTGTGTGTGTGTGTGTGTGTGTGTGTGTGTGTGTGTGTGTGTGTGTGTAAGAAAGAACATCAACACAGCTCTTCTAGTCACAAAGACTTCCTTTTATGCACAGATAAATAAGAGACAAGAGTTGAGACCAACACAAACTGAAAAGGGATGAGACAGGTCCTCTAATTTCAGGTCAGGTCTGAGGGGATGTTCGTTTCACTACACTGGTCATCTCACCCAACAGGAAGTGATTGGTTTTTAAAGCTTCTGCATCCAAAAAACAAAACAAAACAATAAACATAATTTAATTTTGATGCTATGTTGTCCAATTCAAAATAAGTGGCAGTGACGTATGACTTAAGAGACAGTAATACCTCCAGAGTGCTCACTTCAGCTGTTCTGTGCTCATTTTCAAATGGCATCACTCCCACGATGCACTGGGACACTTCATTGTATGACTTCATTTCATTTCATACTGCTTATGGCCACTTCAGGAAAGGAACCGCACACTTGTTTCAAAAAGAGAGGCAGTTCAGCAGAAACAGATCAAATGCAGATGTTACTGGGAAAGACAATTACCCATGAATTGCAGTGAAATCCATCTTTCAGCTGCACATCCTCAGAAACCAACTGCTGTCTCGATTAATATATCCTAACTATCCTTGTACATACATTACAGTATTGTGTTGTTGTTGATCATAGTGTCTAGATAAATAGCTATTTTTATAATATATATTTTATTTTATTATTAGGGCCTGAGCACAGATGGTGTAGGACCCTATTGTAATTGCTCATTCAATTATTCTTCTTCTCCGAAATGAATCTCATTTTTGAGGGCCTAAACATGCTTGAAAACTTATGAAACTTTGCACATGCGTCAGAAGTGGTGCAAAATCACACCTGATATGGGTTTCTGAATTAGATATTACAAAATGGCTCAATAGCGCCACCTACAAAATTTCAATTAAGCGCCCTTTGCGCTACGTTTCACGTACAGGTATGAAATTTGGTAGACACATGTAACAGCCCAATATCTGTAATCCCAAATGGAAGTGAGATATTTTGAATTTTCTCTGCAAATTTTTTGCAGTTTTTGCCATTTGCCACACGTTGTATTTTAATGCTAACTCCTCCTAGAGATTTAACCAGATCAACATCATATTGGGTCAGTCTAATCTAAAGGCCTTTGCGATGTGAAAGTGCAAAGATTTGCTGAAGGGGGTGTCCGTGGCGGCCTGACAAAGTTTGAAGTTTCGCCATGAAACAAGAAGTTGTTGTAACTCAGGCATACAATGTCCAATCTGCCCCAAACTTCACATGTTTTATTAGAGTCCTGGCCTGAAGACATTTACATGCCAATATTCAGTTACAATCATAGCTTCCTCGTAGAGATTTAACTAGATCAACATCAAATTTGGTCAGTCTAATCTTAAGGCCTTAGCGATGTTGAATTGCGAAGATCTTGAGTTTTCGTTAAAGGGTGTATCCGTGGCGGCCTGACAAAATCTGATGTTTCGCCATGAAACAGGAAGCTTTTGCAAGTCAGGCATACAATGTCCGATCTGCCCCAAACTTCACATGTTTGACCTGGCCTGAACAAATCTACATGCAAATATTCAGTTAGTCATTGCGCCACCTGCGGGTAACAGGAAATGGCATGCTTACACTGTAATTCACTCCCAGAAACATTTTCAAACATGCCATGAAATACCAAACAAGCTAGAAACACGTTAAATCATGCAACACTTGGCTAAGCACTAACGTATGCGATTGATGCCACGAAACAGGAAGTTGTTGCAACTCAGGCATTCAGTGTCCGATCTGCCTCAGAATTCACGTTTGATAATAGTCCTGGCCTGAGCACATCTACATGGCAATATTCAGTTATAGTCAAAGCGCCACCTGCTGGCAGCAGGAAGTGTAGCACATCAAAATAACTTTGCCATATTTCTCCTACATTTATCAGCTCAAACGAATGTCGCCCACTGTTCACTATTTTCCTAAGGCCAACAGGTGGCGGTGACCCCGGGTGCGAGGGCCCTTTCATCGCTAATTTTTTTTTATTATTGTTCATTACTTAACACCTATTTTATGCTATTTTATTGTTGTTATTGCAATATGTTTATTTTTCTTATCAAAGCATGTGCGCATAATGCTTTGGCAATATTGTATGTAAACACAATCATGCCAATAAAGTACTTGAAAAATGAAAAAAAAAGAATTGAGAGAGAAAGAGAGATTATTTTTATTACTCAGCCAAATGTCCATGTTTCAAGGGTGAATCAAAGAAGAACCACTGTTAGGGATCAGAACAGATAAACCAGCAGGTTTCAGTTAAGTAAAGTAAATAATTAAGAGAAAAGCAAACAGTCTGAACTGTTATACATTGTTGCTAAGATGTGAAAAATTAATTCATAATAATAATAATCTCAGGCGAACATTTTCTTCTCCCTCTTATATATCAATTAATGTCAAGCTGCTAGTACAGCCCATTCTTGCTTTTTTTACACACTGCAGAAAGCTTTATAGATGTAAACATGTGGTCTGACTTATATTGATTGTAATTTACTGTGCAGACTGGCTTGACTGCGGGGACAGTTTTGACTTACTGATCGTTGTCCATGGGGTAAACTTTGCTCAATGGCAAGGGCATAACTTCATAAGGAAGAACTACAGTATGTGTGCAATTCCTGCTCTTACAGAAAAATAAAATTCATCACATTTATTAGCTCAAAATAGCTCAACACCAGGGCCCTTAGCGCATACAGTGTGAGATAATCTCTCCTGGGCACCTCGGATATTTGGCACCTAAGTTCATCTAGTGCAAATTCATCACTACAACCCTCAGGTCTGTATACAGCACAAGCCCACCATTAAGCTCAAAGTATTCTTCGGCTATCCATGTTCCACGGTGGTCCACGAACTGTCTGCAAGATGTAATTTTCATCATCATGAGGGTCCATCCAGTCACACTGTCCACGTGTGCGTACAACAGCACATGCGCATGGTGAATGTTGAGACAGAAAAGTCCACTAGGTGGCAATATGCAATTGTGATGTCCTGTAGTGTGCAGTAGTTGAAGAAGAGTGCAGATATCATTCTCCATCATTTTTAAGGCTGTGTTCCAGTTCGTTTTTTCATGCCCTTCCCTCGCTAACTTCCTCAGTCTCGTTGACTCGGATGTACGTCATTGCTTACATTGCATGAGTGCCCGCTACTGCCGGAATCTTTGCAATGGGCTGAATTGAAACATCCTAAGCCCTTGATGACTTGGAATCAGCTATGGAGTTGATTTATTATTTAATTTTTGTCCCCTTACGAAATTGTTTAATGCAGCATTATATATGTATATATGTGTGTTTGGTGTTTTAAATATAAAAAAAAACAAACAAAAAAACAATGAATAAATAAAATAAATGCGATATGCGGTGACGTCACAATCGTGTTGCATTGTGAGATATGGAGCTGCCTGAAGTGTACAGTGGGTACGGAAAGTATTCAGACCCCCTTAAATTTTTCACTCTTTGTTATATTGCAGCCATTTGCTAAAATCATTTAAGTTCATTTTTTTTTCCTCATTAATGTACACACAGCACCCCATATAGACAGAAAAACACAGAATTGTTGACATTTTTGCTGATTTATTAAAAAGAAAAACTGAAATATCACATGGTCCTAAGTATTCAGACCCTTTGCTGTGACACTCATATATTTAACTCAGGTGCTGTCCATTTCCTCTGATCATCCTTGAGATGGTTCTGCACCTTCATTTGAGTCCAGCTGTGTTTGATTATACTGATTGGACTTGATTAGGAAAGCCACACACCTGTCTATATAAGACCTTGCAGCTCACAGTGCATGTCAGAGCAAATGAGAATCATGAGGTCAAAGGAACTGCCTGAAGAGCTCAGAGACAGAATTGTGGCAAGGCACAGATCTGGCCAAGGTTACAAAAAATTTCTGCTGCACTTAAGGTTCCTAAGAGCACAGTGGCCTCCATAATCCTTAAATGGAAGACGTTTGGGATGACCAGAAACCTTCTAGAGCTGGCCGTCCGGCCAAACTGAGTTATCGGGGGAGAAGAGCCTTGGTGAGAGAGGTAAAGAAGAACCCAAAGATCACTGTGGCTGAGCTCCAGAGATGCAGTCGGGAGATGGAAGAAAGTTGTAGAAAGTCAACCATCACTGCAGCCCTCCACCAGTCAGGGCTTTATGGCAATTCTGTGTTTTTCTGTCAATATGGGGTGCTGTGTGTACATTAATTAGGAAAAAAATGAACTTAAATGATTTTAGCAAATGGCTGCAATATAACAAAGAGTGAAAAATTTAAGGGGGTCTGAATACTTTCCGTACCCACTGTATATATGAAGTAGATTTGCTCCCTCAGGTCAAAATCGAGAGATAAACTTCCCTCGTCCACTTCACGAAGTCGAACGCACTTCAAAATGGTGGCAGGGATTCTACCGAGGGGAAGTGCTTAGGGAAGTACACGAGTGCGTGTCTAAAAGTGGAGTGGAACGCAGCCTAGGATTCAGTGCTCAGTGCGACTCAGTGCTGCCATCTGATGTCTTAGAGAGTATAGAAAAGCAATTGTACTGGGCATGTTTCAAACTCATCCATCCACACTCATTCAAGGTTGAGTATACTTTAAATGCTGTGCGGACACGACTGTGCGAGACAGTAAGGAATGTGGAAAATGAAGTACACCTAGGCCTTTAGGGACCTTGGGCCCCTGGGTTGCAAAGATAGGATTTTTTTTGGCCGATACCAATACCGATTTTAACTATTGGCCGATACCGATATGATATTTGTCACTTGCTCTTTTATTTGAACATTTGTCATTAAAATAGATTAGTGTTTTGATCATGTTTTAAATTAGCAAAGTTCAAAAACACATGGTATGGTATCTAGTTTATTGCTGTATCATCGAATAATTTCTATTAAACATGGATTGGATCCATTTAACATTCAACAGACCAACATAAATACATAAATACAACAGAACAAAGATGCATATGAAATAAGTGCTTTTCAGGTAGATCTAACAGTAATTTTCAGGTAAAGAAATCAAGCAATCAAATGTAAATATATTCTTCATCGTGTGAATTAAATATACATTAATATGAAATATACTGAATAAAAAATAAAAAAGTTAATTGCAACTTTTTACCTAACAATTTTGACACTTTTTTCTCGCAATTGCCAGTTTATATCTTGCAATTCTGACCTTTTCCTCAGTATTGCGAGTTTATATCTCACAATTGTGACGTTATGACACGCAATTGTGAATTCCGAGAATTGTGAGATAAAAAGTCACAATTATCTTTTAAATTGTTTTATTCCGTGGCAGAAACGAACTTCCATACATTAATCCTTATTAAAATAACAAAAGTTATTTAGTCAATACTTTTGTTGTTTGATTAACATTAAAACACAGTTTATAATATTTAAAGCTAAACATTAAAAGGTATTCTGTTCGAGCCAATGTAACCATACTTATTTCTGTTTCCTTCTTTAAAAGACTGTCTTGAACATGGAGGATAGTCCCTCATCATTTTAACACTGTCTCTTTCTCAACATTCTGTTTTTTTTTTTTATCTCTTCCCTCTTCCTTTTCACCTTCCTTTCTTGTCATTGCCACTCTTGGGAACTTGCAACAGTACTTCACCTGATCCTGTGAAAAACAGGAAAGGGAAAAATCAAAACAATATGTTTTGCGTGCTCTGCTCAGTGTGAGGAAAGCACCATGTTACGCTGCTTGAAAAGCCTAATTTGTTCAAGGAAATTTGATATGATCCAATCAAAATGAAACACTTTCAGCAGCGGTGGCATTGTGAATCATAAGATACATCACATGTTATGAGAGATGCCCATTTTTACTAGGCTGCTAATGTGCGGTGGTGTTTTATATAGCCGGTAATCAAATTTAGTGCGACTCCTTGTGATTGTGCCATGAATTCAATGTCTTGTCTCTTATGACAGATGCGTTACGTCTAATGATATGATCATTTCCATTTTGTCAGAGTGCCTGGTGGTCTATTTATTTAACACTCTCCCCGGGGGAACGTTAGTCATTCGTTAGATTCTATATACTCGCAGCGTAACAGAGGAAGACAGAGAGAGCGAGAGAGGAGAACGTGGGAGAGGACTGTTGGCTGCCACCAGCTTTCTCATAAACATAAAGTATTATAGCTTCATAAATGACAGTGAAATTTCAGCCATTATCAGTAGCAGTTTAATTAAAATTTCATTCAATAAGGAAAAATCTGTCATCATTTACTCACCCTCATGTTATGCCAAAGCTGTTCTTCTTTCAAACACGAAAGGAGATATTTGTAGAATTTTCAAGCTGCTCTTTTCCAAACAAACATGGGACTTCAACATCATGCCGAGTTTCATGTCAATGATTCAAAACTCCTTTGGTTCTCAAGAAAACTTGTGCAAAATTCACTGCCACAATGTTTGTTCGTTGTGGGTAGTTGCAGCATTGGTATGCTGTTGCTAAGGTAGTCAGATTTGAGTTTTAGCATGCTACTATACTGATTTTGGGTGGTTACAAGGTGTTTTTTTGCTTCCCAAGTCAAAAGATCTCTATAAGCCTAGACCCACCAAACCAGCATAAAAGAACTGGCAAAATCGTAATATAGCTTCTCCTGTGTGCGTCCTCGTCTTCATCTTTTGCTTTCGTTTTTCATCTCAGGAACCGGTTTGTTAAGCGAAACAGCCAAACAGGGGTGCGTTTCCCAAAAGTCGACTATGGTTGCAAGTTCCGTTGTTATCAGCATAGTTCAATGAGTCAGTAGCTATGTTTCCATCCACCTATTTTTTTATGTGCATTTTGGGATATCACATAAAAAACGCTGAATGGAAATGCCAAGATGCGCATAAATTCTAAAACACGTATCATTTTTTATGCAATACGAAAATGTGCATAAACTACGATGGAAACACTTCCTTGATGCATGCACATCAAAAAACGTGTGATGTTGAGATAACTGGACCAACCAGTGGACCGATCTCATTTCACAGCATCTGAAATGCTGTTTTGGTCATTCTGTAATGCCTATTTTAAAGGAATATTTCACCCAAAAATTAAAATTATTTTACTAAATTTATAAATTTATTTTTTATAAATAGCTCTTCCAAGCTTTATAATGGTAGTGAATGGTGCCATTTTTTTATTTTTTATATATATATATTATAAATATGGATATTCTTCTTACAAAATCACAATGCTTCACTTCAGAAGGCCTTTATTAACCCCATGGAGCCGTATTAATTACTTTTATGATGGACTGATGCACTTTTTTTGGCTTCAAAAAAATGGAACCATTTACTCCCATTATAAAGCTTGGAAGAGCCAGGATATGTTTTAATATAACTATGATTGTGTTCGGTTGAAAGAAGATAGTCATAAACACCTAGGATGGCTTGAGGGTGAGTAAATTATGGGATCATTTTTATTTTTGGGTGATCTATACCTTTAAGTCAGGGAATGTTTGTATTGTATTGACTAATCATCATCCAGGACCAATACTAACATGGGACTTTAACATGAATTATGCCTAACTTGAATTCAGTGATGCAAAGCTCCTTTGGTTCTCACGTTTCTGGTGGCCAATTGCAAACTTGGAATATATGAAAGTGTGAATAAAATTTGAAGTTTTTCAGTCAATGATGATTTGAATTTTGGTTTGTTTCTCACACAAAGCTCTTCAACTGACTTTTTATGGTTCCATTCACTTTCATTGTATGGAAAAGAGCAGCATGAACATTCTTCAGAATATCTCATTTTGTGCTCTACAGAAGAAACTAAGAAATACAGGTTTGGAACAACTTGAGAATGAGTAAGTGACATCATTTTCATTTTTGAGTAAACTATTCCTCAAATGTTTGGCCGTTTTTCTACATGGTATGTACAAAATACTTGGGTTGGTTCTGCTAGTTGCTGTGGACAAAGATTTGGAGCCTGGTTTGGTGTGTGTGTGGATATTGACTTTTCGGCTCTCTGGGTGGGATTAGGTCTTATCTTGTGCTGAGGCGCCTCACATGTGGTTTGCAAAGGGTCTGAAGATCTGCCTTCATCTGCCCGCCATAGATGTCTTACCCTCTCCCCACACACACACACACACACACACACACACACACACACACACACACACACACACACAGACACTTCTAAAAATCCTCTCGTCCATAGGCAAAACACACATACATGCCTGAAGCATAATTTCACCCTCTATCTTCAAATCTAAACAGCACATTCACAGGTCATAGTCTCCAAGCTCAAAGAAACCCGAACACAGAAAGCTTAAAAAATACTTCAATTATATAATAATCATATACGCAACAATCTTTACATTTACTACTTTAAAAGGGAAAATGTGGTTGCTAGCATGGCCATTAATATATGCATAAATGAATATAGTGTTGCTATGCGGTTGGTAAATTATTCAGAGATTTTTGCTGTTATGTTGCTTTAGGGTGGTTTCTTACTGGCAGAAGTCAAAAGTTTCAAATGATATATTCTGATGTTTATGAATCTGGTTTCTCATAAAAAAAAAAAAAAAAAAAAAAAATGTTTATTTTATCATCTGCTGGTTAAAATTCGTAGGTCTAATTGTTCAGAGAGCTAAACAATTGGAGGTACCATTTGTGTTCATATAGCACAAATGATGCTCAAGATAGACAGGGAAAATTAAGGAAAATTGACAGTGCAGAAATATCACATCTTATTCTGTCTGTTCTCAGGCACATAAAGTCAGACATATGCACAGTCACAAACACAAAACAATTGACTTCCTGTGGCAGGGGGGTTGTGGAGGCGGAGCATAATCACACTGACAGTGGGGCATTCTGGGAGGACTAAGGTTAATTCAAAATGACTGTTATTATGGAGCTGGCGTCGCCGGGGTTAGGTTGGGGGTTGGGGCCGTCACTGAACACAATATGGGCTTAACATTGCAGACTGGAAGAGCCAAAGGTATGTCTGCCAGAAGACAGAGGAAGATGATATATTCATCCTGATAGGAATGACCATTCTCAAACAAGAACAACACTGAGGTTTGGTGGGGACATTTTAAAGTTTTACAGGATGCACATATGGACCAGAGTGATTATAGTTATCTAAAACTGAAACTAAAACCATAAAACAAATGTTATTTGAAATAAACAGTTAACTGTATTACGTGGTCTTATTGTGTACATTGAAAATGAATGGTTACATTTTATTTTAAGGTGTCTTTGTTACACTGTAATTATACATTTAAATACTGAGTAATATTAAGCAGCTACATGTAATTACTATAGGGTTACAATTAAGGTTTGGTTGGGTTTAGGGTTAGTTGCATGTAATTATGCTTAATTTATAGTTATTACTATAGTAACTACATGTAACATATGTAACAATGACACTAAAATAAAGTGATACCAAAACATATTCCTATTTTTTAACACTTTACAATAAGGTCTCATTTGTTAACATTAGTTAATGCCTTAACTAACATGAACTAACAATGAACAATATAGTTTTACAGCATTCATTAACCTTAGTTAATAAAAATCTTCTGTTCATGTTAGTTAATAAAAATCTTCTGTTCATGTTAGTTCACAGAGCATTAACAAATGTAAACAGATGCAACTTTTGAGCTTAAAAATGTTAAATTTAAATATATTGACTTTCCTTTTTTGGTCCACATCAACAATGACTTTTCATTATGTAGTAATTTCTTGATGGATAAATGCAGTCCCACCCAATTTAAAATGCAGTCCCCTCTTGGATATGTGTTGCATTATTCAAACAACATAGCTAACAAATGCCATTTCATTGAAAGGGTTACAAAAAATGTAATTATTATAAAAAATATATGGATCATTCCAAGAATTGTACATTTTTAATATTATAAAAAAAACCTATATATATATATATATATATATATATATATATATATATATATATATATATATATATATATATATATATATATATATATATATATATATATATATATATATATATATATATATATATATATATATATATCCGTCAATGGTATGCAGATCCCGGACGAGCCCCCATTTGCCGAGCCGCGAGAAAGAAGGAGACAACACGTTGGATCATGATCAAAAAAGGAACATTTATTAAAGATTAAATTAGAAAATGACTAAACAAAAACAAAACAAATAACTGAAAAGAGAACGAAAACAGCATGAGGAGGGGAGAACACACACCATCACAACTGAAGGGAACTGCTTAAATTTGCCGGCATCAGCTCCAAGACAGGTGTAAGTCCTCATCCATAATGACGTCACTCACCCTAACTCCATCCTGCAAAACAAACAAAGGAAAAAACAAACAACCCACAAATATGACCCATACTGGGTTCATAACAATTATGTCCATATATTATATATACACACTTCAAAACACCCAGTGTACTATTAATGATGATACCATCATCAAGTAATCAAAAAAGACACAAAACAAACGCACTCTGTCCAAGGTGCAGGTCAAGAGAGATAAATCTATATGTATAAACTTTCTGCAAGTGAGTGTGCAGTCAAATCTCTCATATATATTTAAACTTTCAAACTCAAAACAAGACCCAACTGCCTAAAACTGTCTAAAACTTTCTGACTTTAAATGGACATAAGACAGACGCCAGATTTAATGCATCATACACTTGTATTTTGTATTTTGCTACTGTCTTAAAGTCTTTTAAAATGTCAGAGAGATAGAGAGAGAGATGGAAATGGTTGTGAAACTAAATTACTATTTTATACTATTTCTACTAAATTATTATTTATTTTTTAGTGCAAATTATTAGTGGACTTCGGGGTAAGAATAAAATTATAAATAATTATGGTATGACTCCTTTAAAATGCAACACAACTGAACATTTTCATGATTAAAATTCACTAACAACAAGATGCTGTTAGTCTGAATAAACGGCCCTATTTAAATCACTTTGTGAATAGAAACAGACACAGGAGTCCTGAATGTCATCGAATGTATCAGCTCACTGGCCTTTCATAATGGGCTAATTATGTGCATTTCCGGTCAGTGAAGCTTATCACAGAAATACAGGAAAGTTAAGGTGAAACAAAAAGAATTGGGAAAATAAATTATAACTATGTTTACAAGAAAGCGGAAGGGCTAGACTGAAACTAGGGGACATGAAGCGACTTCATGAGTCGTTAAAGTGTGTAAAATTGCTTTTTCCCTTCCGTTTGTGTCAGGCGTTACTGAAGCACATATCCAGCATGACAGCAGGGCACAGAGAACTGTAAAAGCAAGTCCTGAGGTAATGCCTCGGCTGTGCCAGTTCCAATCACACCAACCCGTGCTGGTGAAGGTGAGCTGTACAACTGCATTTGTGTTCGTCTGTGCCTTTCTAGTGCTTTCTGTCAGGCACAGTGTAAATGTTTCTGATGGAAATTCAGGGCTGTCAGAGCTGATGTGGCACAGTGGGTAATACACGCGTAAGAGCTGCATGCTCACAAAGTTACAGGTTTGAATCTCTCTTGCGTCAAGGAATACGGAGATGGAGATGTTTAGCAGAATGTTCAAGCTGCTATTTTCCCAACCCAATCTCACAGGAAAACATAATGTGAATTTATTGTAAAGCCTAACGCTCAGAATACTTAATTGGTTTGAGTATGACAAACTTAAATTAAACAAATGAGTTCAGTTAAATTAAAGGTGCCATCAAAATTTTTTTTACAAGTCTAAGGTGTCCCCTGAATGTGTCTGTGAAGTTTCAGCTCAAAATACCATATTGATTTTTTTAAATATTTTTTTTTAACTGCCTATTTTGGGGCATCATTAGAAATGCACTGATTCAGGCTGCGGCCCCTTTAATTCCTCACGCTCCCCGCCCACGGAGCTCGCGCTTGCCTTAAACAGCATAAACAAAGTTCACACAGCTAATATAACCCTCAAAATGTATCTTTACAAAGTTCATCATGCATGCTGCATGCATACATCAGATCATGTGAGTATAGTATTTATTTGGATGTTTACATTTGATTCTGAATGAGTTTGATAGTGCTCCGTGGCTAAAGCTAACATTGCACGCTGTTGGAGAGATTTATAAAGAATGAAGTTGTGTTTATGAATTATACAGACTGCACGTGTTTAAAAATGAAAATAGCGATGGCTCTCTTGTCTCCGTGAATACAGTAATAAACGATGGTAACTTTAACCACATTTAACAGTACATTAGCAACATGCTAACAAAACATTTACAAAGACAATTTACAAATATCACTAAAAATAACATGATATCATGGATCATGTCAGTTATTATTGCTCCATCTGCCATTTTTCGCTATTGTTCTTGCTTGCTTACCTAGTCTGATGATTCAGCTCTGCACAGATCCAGACGTTAATACTGGCTGCCCTTGTCTAATGCCTTGAACATGAGCTGGCCTTTGCAAATATTGGGGCGTACATATTAATGAACCCGACTGTTATGTAACAGTCAGTGTTATGTTGAGATTCATCTGTTCTTCAGAGGTCTTTTAAACAAATGAGATTTACACAGGAAGGAGGAAACAATGGTGTTTAAGACTCACTGTATGTCTTTTCCATGTACTGAACTCTTGTTGTTCAACTATGCCAAGGTAAATTCAATTTTCCATTCGATGGCCCCTTTAACTGTAATGAATATTAAGAACTTTCTTTTTCTATTGAATTCACAGCACTGACATATTTCAAGTAAACTGAACTGTTTCACTGTTTTGAGTTTTATGAACTAATTTCTTTTCATTTAGACTAACTTAAGGTTAACTGAAACTGGGCTGGGCATTCAAGTTTGCTGTATCTCTTAACCAAATGAATATTAAGTTATAAAAATAATGAATAATTATATAGTAAATAAAAGTAAGGCACATCGATAAATGTAATATCTATCTTCTTAATTTAATAATTCGAAATTAAAATGCACTGAATTTAAATGGTTGTAATTCATGAATGCTGTCGAATACAGATCACTTTTTAAAGAAGACACTCAGCAGTTTACTGGAAACCAAATGTACTGTACTAATCATTTACTTTATATGAAATATATATTTAAAAAATAATTTGGACTCTAAAAATGGTATTAAAAAAGTACGGAAGAGGATTAGGGCCAAGCAATAATAAAAAAATAAAACCATCTCGAGATTAAAGTTGTTAAATTTCGAGAAAAAGGTCGAGATAAAATGTTGAGAATAAACTCATTAAATTACGAGAAAAAACTCATTAAATTTCAAGAAAAAAGTCAAGATAAAATGTTGAGAATAAAGTCATTAAATTACGAGAAAAAAATCATTAAATTACGAGAACAAATTCGTTAAATTATGAGAAAAGTGTTGTTAAATTTCGAGAAAAAAGTCGAGATAAAATGTTGAGAATAAAGTCATTAAATTACGAGAATAAAGTCATTAAATTAGGAGAAAAAAGTTGTTAAATTACAAGAACAAATTCGTTAATTTAATGACTTTATTCTCAACATTTTATCTCGACTTTTTTTTCTAAATTTAACAATATTTTTCTCATAATTTAACGAATTTGTTCTCGTAATTTAATGACTTTATTCTCAACATTTTATCTCGACTTTTTTCTCGAAATTTAACGAGTTTTTTCTCGTAATTTAATGAGTTTATTCTCAACATTTTATCTCGACTTTTTTCTCGAAATTTAACGAGTTTTTTCTCGTAATTTAATGAGTTTATTCTCAACATTTTACCTCAACTTTTTTCTCGAAATTTAACGAGTTTTTTCTCGTAATTTAACAACTTTAATCTCAAGATGGTTTTATTTTTTTATTATTGCTTGGCCCTAATCCTCTTCCGTAAAAAAGCCATGTGTCTAACCAAGTTGTGTTCCAAATTTGAAGTTGATATCACAAAAATTGAGGTTCCAATGAGATTCTGATTAGGCGCTATACCAAAAAAAGCCACCAGATGAAACCCACATTCCAATCATATTTTTTTATGCATTCTCCTGTCACAAATTAATACATTTCTGGCACAATATCACTTCTTTCACAAAACAGTCACCTGAGTCTCAGAGCTTTCCAAACAATGTGTTTTGTCAAGATAAGAAAAATATTTGATTATAAAATAGTGCAGTAAATTCTCTAATATGAAAGGTTTTAAGTACCATTTTCATGGTAATGCAATTTCACAATGGTTTTCACAGGTTGAATATTGAGTGCTTTTTGCAAGCTTTTGAATTATACCTAATTTATGATGATTACAATTGATTTCTACTAAATATGTGATAGGGAAAGCGTGCCACGCTGATTTAAACTTCTTTTTAGAAAACTAAATACTATTTTTCTTCCAATATATGCCAAGTCCTGATTTAAAGTCCCCCTGTAGTCAATAATTTTTATCCCTTAAAACTCATCTTTGATCACCAAAATTACATATTTAAACGTTTTTTTTTTGTTTGTTTTTTTTTTTTCCCTGTGAAAAATTATTTTCATGCCTTAAAATAGCTTGAATGTAACTCTACATCCTTGCCTTAGTATACGCGGATCCATGAATATGCTAAATAACCCCACCTCCGCTCATGCACGCGAGCTCGGAGACCCACTCGGTCAACTTACTGAGGTAAATGCTGCACACAATGGTATCGCTTTTTACAATGTCGGACACAAAATGGTAATTAATGTAATTATCCTTTTGCTTGACTATGCTATCAAACAGGTGATGTGTTGCTAATGTTACACACACCATGTTCCCGTTCGCCATCTCAGAGTAAGACAGCTGCCTTCTAACAATCAGTATCCTTTGAAACACTTTGAACAACTCAGAACATCAGTGGGGAAAGGCATGTAGTTCATTATAACATCATACACCCGCTATATTGCTAAATCTACCTGATTTCTCATATCAACAGAAAAAATATACTGGGATAACCTTCCCCTGAGACTCCACTGCTTCAGAGCGGTCATAGTTAATGATATGCTAAAGATTGGTTACAAGGTAGTTTGTGACGTAAGAAGCACCAGCAAGGTTTTGAGAGAACTGCAGTTTAAAAGAGAAAATTTGCACATGGTTTGTCTTAAAGCAGCTTAAAAACACCACATAGACATATAAACAACATTAAAAACTTTATTTTCACCACATGGGTCTTTATGAATCTAACAATATCTGTTTCATTATCTCCATTGACGGAGGTATACTAAGCCATTAATTTTACATTAATGTCTCAGTATAACATATAACAATATAACATTATAACCCTTTAGTGTATGTTTTCATCTCATTCAACTCACAATCACTTGTCTCCTGGCAATTCATAAAGCTCAGGAAAATGTTTGATGCCACATTGTAGATCATTTTCACAAGCTTAAAGATGGCATGGCCCAGCATATTTCAATTAGTCACATATCTTTAGCACAAACACATTAAAAAAGTTTTTCCGTCTCTCTCCCTCTGCCCACTCGGCACAAATTAGTGAATACTGGATCATCTTATGAAAAGACTCCACAAGTCCTTGAAGTTCCACTGTATATCGCAGTATTTCCGAGACTGCGATTAATTGCCTCTTTTACGGGCCGACAGTAATCCTTCAGACCACTTCCTCCGAGCACGGCTACATCTGAAGCTGCTCGACAAGTTTGGAGAGAAACGTAAGCACACGATTTTAAGCCACTCCACCAATATCCTGCCTGACACTCCACAGGACTTAAGCAGGAATATGCATTTTTTCCCTCCTGGATTTACTAAGGGAGGAGCATGCAAGGTAGCTGCAGATTGCATTCATAGGTGGATTTGAAGAAAGAAAAAAAAAATACAGTGATTGTATTTGTTTGTTTGTCATTTCCCCCCTCCACCAATGTCTTTTTCATTTTGACTACTCTGATTGTGCCATATGTTGTCCTTGTGTGTAAATCCTCAGGAATACAAGTGCAGTGTTTAACACTGTATTGTAATAATTCTGTTGTTTATTAAGTTGGCAGAATTCACACATGCTTCCGGACGTCTCCAGTCCAGCATATGCTGCCTGTGACATCAGAAAAGGTCATTTGTTCTCTCACTGATTTGATGCCGGCAACAGATGGTCTGCATTGTTGTTTCATTTGTACGATTTGTGAAACTATAAAACGTTTTCTCATTTTCTGCTTGGATGATGCTTTCAGATAAGACGCATTCACTCAGGCATAACTTATGTCTTTAGTATGTCAAAGCTGTTCTTTTAATGCTAAAAGCAAGACTTTTAAATAATGATTCTTATAAAATTACCTTGTTTGGATCATGCAAGAAAAAAAAGAAGAAGAAATAAATGCAAACTAAATTGCTTTAAAAGACTTAAAATTATAGTGCAGTTGATCTAATTGGGTGTTCCTTCAACTTCAGGCACTTTAATGTCCCAGGGGTTGTTTTTTTCTTTTTCTTTTTTCTTTTCTATTTTTTCCTTTTCATACAGAGTTTGTCTAATTTCCTTTGCAATATTTTGTGCGTCATTTCCACTCATACTGTAAAAGTCAAATTATGCAAAAAATGTTATTTAATTGTGTGTACTTAAGATAGCTATATAATTAGCTTCAGCAAGAAATGCAATGTTGGCAGGGCTTGACATTAACTAGCCACATTCACTGGCCACAATTTCGACATTGATTCCATGTGTAAAAACTGCTATATAGATATTTTTTAATATTATGTCATAATTTGGCAGCAGGTGTATTAGGCTGCTGTCACTTTAAGACCCGACGCACGGATCCGTTATATTGTTACACATGTGTTTTCTTTCTCAACTGTTTACGTTCACTTAAAACACAACTGACTGTGTTTACGTGAATACTCGCCAAGACCGGCATTTTGACATTATTTTGTTTATTTGACTGTTTAAATGCAATAAGCAGTGAAAAAGAACTCAGTTTAGTACTGAGAGGTGGCTTTATGTGTGCGCACACTTTGGGTGTGAGAACAAAATCTGCAGGAATGAGTAAAATTATGTGCAATTTGCACAATCCCATGTCAGAATTCAAGCCCTGTAACGCCATCAATATTCATGCAGAGCAAATGAAACTTGCTGTCGGAGAGATGAGAGAGCGAGAAAGCGCAGCTGTGTCTATTCTGCCGAAAATGAGTACTGGAAGCGTTTCAGATTTTTAGTTTTGATATGTATCAAAAAACACTACATTGCATTTAGTTTATTATTTCAGATGCCTTTTTAAAAGAGTACAATTGAAAAATGTATATATTATACAGTATATAAAATTCAACCCGCATTTTGCGGGTTGGCGAGTGTTAATGTCAAGCCCTGAATGTTGGTACAAAAATGTTGTATTTTACTAGAAATGGTGAATTAGAGAAAATTTATATGCATTATAAAAATGTATACTGTTGGACATTGTTATTAGACAAAAAATTGCGAGTGTAAAAAGTGTAAGGTCCACAAAATAATAATAAAAAAAAAGTTCGTTGAAGAAATGTTAAATTATGTTAAAAGAAATTCTCCATAATAGCTGCATTTGAATGCACCACCAATGATTCGCAACATGTGATTGCTGTTCCCATGCAGTTCCTTTCAACTGTCACTGATTACAGGACATATTATAATGCAAACTCCTTCTCCCACTTTTTTCTCTGGTGTGAACACTGAATGGCCTATAATCAAATCACAAATAGGTTGCCGAGAAAGTTTGACTATCAGAACCCCACAGCTTAAACACTCACATGTGACCCTGGAAGGGAAGAAAAACAAGATGGAAAGATGGAAGAAGGAAAAAACAGCTGAAGCAGGTTAATAGTAAGTACAAAACAATAGCACGGTTATACTTTATTTTAAGGTCTCCTTGTTACAGTGTAACACATTTAAGTACTGAGTGATATTAATAAACAACATGTAGGGTTTAGGGTCGTTGCATGTTTATTACTTAGCTATTACTACATGTAACATATGTAATAAGGACACTGTAAAATAAAGTGTTGCCAAAGTCTGTTCAGCTTGAATCTAAAAATTGCAAAAGCGCAAATGCAAATATCATCAAAAAAGGTGACATGTATTCCATCCGGTGCATAATGTTCTTTAAACACTGACAGAACAAAATGCAGTCCTTGGAGACCTCCTCTTGCAGTTGCAAGATGTAATGCTTAAATAACACTAAATTACATCATAAATATAAAAAATAAAGCAGCAGTTGCAAGAATGAACAATGTGTATTACAAAATGGCAACAGTGTACTACGACTAATATGCGACATCAAAGGTGTTCAATGGGACCAAAAGCCGATTGTCACTCATTTCTGCGCTGTTTATCTGTCTACATCAATTTTACGTTTGCAGTGACTTGTGTCCAAGTGTCAGGGCTTCAGCTAGAGGCCACTGAAAGATACCCCAGGACACTGCCTCATCACCTCTGCATTTGAAAAATTGTGAAATAATTCTGTTTTCTATTTGAATATATTTTAAATGATGCAAAGCTTAATTTTCAGCATCATTACTCCAATCTTCAGTGTCACATGATTTGCTGCTCAAGAAACAATTCTGATTCTTATCATTGATGAAAACAATTGTACTGCCTCATATTTTTGTGGAAACTGAGATACATTTTTTTTGCCAGGATTCTTTGATGAATAGAAAGTTAAAAAGAACAGCATTTCTTTGAAGTAGAGATCATTTGCAACATTAAAAATACCTTTACTGTCACTTTTGAGCAATTTAATGTGTCCTTGCTGAAAAATTATTTATAATTATTTATAATTTATATATATATATATATATATATATATATATATTTTTTTTTTAAATACTGACCCCAAACTATCTTTTTTTTTTTCTTTTTTTTTCCAATTTATGTATTGGAGGCCAGCTAGTAGTCGCTGTGCAAGTAAACCTCACTCCCCTGATCTCAAGAGATGCTCTAGCGACTGGCACTAGAGGTTGCAGCCTTTAGCCTCCTTGCTAGAGTGTCCGACTCCCATGTGGACGGTCCAGGATTTGCGTCCCACTTGGAGCGGGCAGGTGCGAACTGGAGGGGCTACATTTATACATAAAAGTAATATGTTAAAAAAACTAAGCATAAATACATATGTTTTCTTGTTTGTTTGTTTTCAATTCTTATGCATACTACATTTAATATCTCAAGGTTTTTGATGACTTTTTTTTTTTGACTTCTGAAGCAAAGCAATGGGTTTTTATAAGAAAAATATCCTTTTTAAAATTAATCACTGGCTTCTGGCAACGGCCATATGCACGATCACGAAAAAGTGTTTGCAAGTTGCATCTATTCTCACCTGAGCTTACGCTACGCCTACGTCATACGTCAGGTCAGAGGTCACCCTTCCGCCGGAACTCGACTCACTCGTGAACGTGCATACGGATGTTGCCGAAAGCCAGTGATTATTTAAGTTTTAAAGGGGACCTATTATATTCCTTTTCACAAGACATAATATAAGTCTCTGGTGTCCCCAGAATGTATCTGTGAAGTTTCAGCTCAAAATACCCCACAGATCATTTATTATAGCTTGCCAAATTTGCCCCATTTGGGTGTGAGCAAAAACACTTCATTTTTGTGTGTGTCCCTTTAAATGCAAATGAACTGCTGCTCCCAGCCCCCTTTCCAGAAGAGGGCGGAGCTTTAACAGCTCAACAACAACAAAGCTGGAGAATCTCACACAGCCAAAATGAGGATTGTCAGTAACGGTGTTCAGCCTTACATTGTTCAAACCGGAGTCGACACTGATGGAGAGACTCAGTTGATTCAACTCATCCACTAGCTTGTGCAAATCCAGCGTTGAACTGACACTCGTTTGTGAAGCAGTCCGGCGTAAAATGGCAACAACACTCTACTACAACAACTCTTCCTCTTCTGGGGTTTGTGATGTCACCAACCCAGGAAGAAGCTCATTGTAGTCCCTACCAGCTGTTTGTTGTAGTCCTTAAACAGTGATTTCTGTAAAAGAAAATATCTCCCTTTGCATTGAACTTTGAGTGTCATAAATTTGCAGATGTTGTTTATGCTCAAACAGCAACATTACACACTAACTAAAGTTAAAAAAGTGAAATCATAATCAAAGATCGTGGGTTAATAAAGGCCTCCAGTACTTGAGTCGTATGGATTACTTTTATGATGGATGGATGTGCTTTTTGGAACTTCAAAAACTATTAAATGTTATTATAAAGCGTGGAAGAGCCAGGATATTATTTAATATAACTCAGATTGTATTCGGCTGAAAGAAGACACCTAGGATGGCTTGAGGGTGGGTAAATTATGGGATCATTTACATTTTTTGGTGAACTATTCCTTTAACTAATAAAGAGTATTTTCCTTAATCGGTCACTTTATATTGATAGGACTGACACCCTGACTTCCATACTATAAGAACATTGTCACTGACAGGGTGGCCTGTATTATAAAAGATATATGACAAAGAATTCTTTAACCACCCACAGAATGTGGACCAAGATATTCTCCTCGGCTATCAACGGCTTTCTTTTCCCCACGGTCTACTTCAGGCAGAAAACGCAGCGATATTAGTATCAGAGATGATTTTACTGCCATGGTGACAGGGTATCCTTAGCAACAACAAATAAAAATGGCTCCAAACGGCTTCAAAGTGAAGAGTTAAATATCCTTTATTGTGTTAAAGGCGGATAATAAGATCAGAGGGGATGTTTTCTAAGTGAGTGTTAATGATCACATTAGAGCCATTTATTATAGTTGATTAAATGCAGTAAAGTGATATATCATCTATTGCCACATTAAATACAAATGGTCACAGGCAAGTAGAAAGGAAAAATGTGATATGGTTACCTTAGCTAGTGTGATTTTTTTTTTCTGGATATACAACCATATGTTTCATAAGAAGGGAAGAAAAATCATATTTCTCCATATGAACAGCAGATGGTAGTAGTAAACATTTAGAATTCATTTTGGACCCCTCGGATTGGTGACAACTTAGTGTGCCACTATTGCAGCTAGCATAATTAATGTGAACAATAACATTTGCAATTAAGCATTAAAACATGAATGATGTGATAATGTTTTTAATGAACGTCTGTACGAAATCTTAATTAGGACTATGTTTAAAGTACAAAACGTACAAGGATGTCATGTAGGGGCATGGGAAAAGATTTCCTAATCGTCTCCAGGGGTGTGTTAGCTTTAAACACGACTGAAGACACAGAACAAAGCTTGTCTGTCTGTCAAAGCTAGCCTCAGATTTAGGAACAAATGAAAGAAAGGCTATTGTACAAATCCCACAAGTTAAGCCGCACGGCCTGCGCCTGAAGCCTCATCTTTTGTCCTGTGAAAGATCACAGAGGGCTGACACCGTCTGAGGTTTTACTTCCTCAACCCTCTGTAAATTAAACCGACGACGTGGGCAGTTGGGCCGATGTGAGATAACACAGGAGTAAGACGTCCCATTTGCCTTCCGTCATCGACAAATGTAGACAGACCTGCCTGGGAGGCAGAGAGATGTCAGATAAAAATAATAGCAAAAAGATCAAACCTTCAGCAAAAAACGTCAGTCATTCTGAAGTAATGACAGTATTGTGTTAGAAATGTCATTTAAAATAGCAAAATCATGTAACTCTACTAGAAAATCAGGTCAGAAACAAAGCAAATCTAGTTGTGAGATGTGCAAGACTAAATAAACAGGTGAGTAGTACTTATCTGACATCAGTTCTTGCTGCAGTTATGATTTTAAAATGTGTATACTAAAAACGGTATTGATCATGCAAGTAAAATATGTTGCAAAGAACATTTCATGTTCACTTAAATGCAATTTTAATTAAATCCAATTACAATTTTAAATTCTTATCAGCAACTCATTCTACACTCTTAGAAAAAAAAAGTTTCAATGGGGTTCTATATAGAACTCTAGGATTCTTGACTAAGAACCTTTTATGCCAAAAAGGTTCTATATGAGGAGAAATGTCTTAGAATAATACTTTCACGTTTAATGGGTTATTTCAAAACTTTCTACTGATAAAGTGTTTACGAGCTGTCTAATTTATAAAATTTAATTAAAATTAAAAATTACAATGAAATTAAAGTACACTATGTAACCAAATTTTCAAAATGAACAAAATTTAAAATATAGCTGCAAGCATCAATTAAGGGGCTAAGCACAAAGAAGCAAGCGAGAAGTAAAATCACCAGTAAAATATAGCATTTTATTTCATATACTTTATAGTAGTTAGTGGCAATTTCATATTTTGTTCAGTTATAGCACCACCAATAGGCACAATCCACTTTTTTTTTTATGTGTCCTCAAATTTGGTGAAAATATTTCATTTGGTTTAGGAGTTATAGACATGTATATGTATGAGTACATAAAAAATAACCCATGCACAACTTTGATTGCAATTTTTTGACACTTACTATCAAAATGTTGGCATTTGGGCTATGATGTATGGCCAACAGCCTATTTTTCCGAATTTACTATGGTGGTTTCATCTCGATCAGACTAATGGTTTTGAAGATATTCGCTAACGCTGTTTTAACACTAAATTTCAACGTTGCACAAACCGAAACCAAAAGGCGAAACCAAGCATGTTAGGTATTATTTAGTCTCAGCCTCAAACGTCACGCCCATGGACTGTTGGCTGAACGTCTGATGCATATGGCACACTTATCTGGAAACACTTCAGGAGTTTTGAAGTCGTCATCTGGTTGGTTGAATTCTATAGGATATCCGAGAGACGCGTGTGTCACGTTCTTTAACAGTCCGCCTGGAAACAAATGCCGTGACGCCAAACCTCCTCACTGAAGAAGAAAATGGTCGTGTTTACAAACGCTAACCAGGATCAACTAAACACTGGATTTTCAAAAGTATGTAAAGTTTGCGGCTCCATTGTTGCAGAAAACTTGCACAACATTCTTGAATTAATAATTTATAGATGCACAATGATCTGTTATTGCAGGGACATTGACATTACATTTGCACGTCCCTAAACCTGACACGGAACAAAACGAACTGTGATTGGTTGCGTTATATGTCAGACAAACATCCTCTTGGGCGGTCCTTGGCCAATGAAAACTTCAATAGATTCCAGACCTTCTGCCATCAGTCTGAAGGTCTGGCTACGCAAGACTAGGTACCATTGGATTCGGTGAGGATTCAGGAATATAAGGAGATGACTCCCATGAATATACCTCAACCACATCAAAAGTTATGATCATATGAATATTTGATTTCACCACTAGGTAACGCTGTTTTGAAACATCTCCTTCAGGGCATCATGCTGATGATCCATACCAAATTTCATAATGATACACTCATGTGTTAAAAAAATACAGCATTTTGCTACAAAATGGCCCAAAATGGCAGATATGATAAAATTAGATATCATTCGACTCGGCATGCTGCCCTGAATCTAATTTTTGGCCAAACCGTTCAGAAGTTATAAGCAAAAATAGCAATTTTTGGTATTTCCGGACCAGTAGGTGGAGCTGTGCCAAAAGGCAGCATGTAACCTCAGGTCATGCTTGTGATAACATGTACCAAGTTTGGTCTGAATATGCTAAAGCGTTGCAGAGATATATCCTTGTGTCCAATTTGGCATGCTCTTCTTCATATTTGTTTGTGCATTATTCAAGAATGGTTGGGTTTATCAAAAAGCTTTTGATAACTTTTTGCCAGCATAGTCTGAAGATGATCTGATTTGATTTTGATTTTCAATGAGTGAGAAAGGTTGATATGGAGCAGCTCCAACCTCCAGGGAATCACCCATTTTAGAGTCTGCAAAAAGAGAATGCAACGGAGCTCGTAATAAAACCAGAATCAACATTGGCTTGGCTTTTTGGAGATGGCGAGAACTGAGAACTGTTCAGTCGAACATCTTTCCAGGCGTGGGAAGCATTTATTAACAATTTGTCCAACAAAAGACAACATTTAATAACATTTTTACTCCAAACTCACTTCATAACGATAGTTGAGCGTCCTTCTGTGAGATGATGTGGCTTCTTACACAGAATAAGGCAGTCGTGTGTTTATTAGTCATGTTTAATCAATCAAAACGTTTCAATCTTCTGTTTATTCAGCTACAGCGATAGTAAGGGATTTCCTGGAATGACACGTGTTCTACTTCGGCAGCAGGGCGTATTCGCAGTTTCTACGCAAGAGCCCCCTCTGACTTTCAGATGGAGAAGCGTTTGCTACTGATCACAGAGTCATACAGCTCTGACAAGCTGCCCATAAAATAATCACAGCCTTTGCCAAATCGCGTGCGATAAAATTGCGATAAATCGTACAGTTTTTTTTTAACCACTAGAGGGCCAAAAGTTGCAAAGTGTATACCTTTAATTAAAAATAAATCTGTAAAATGAAAAAAAAATCCCTAAAAGGTTCTTTACATGAAACGCCTGATAGAACTCTTTAAGGTTCTACACAGAACCTTTTCTTCTAAGAATGTAGACCTTGTGCATTTAATAAATAAAAATGTAACAATTTTTTAAATAAAAAAGTATAAACTTCACTACTCCTGCAACACTGCGAATATGCAGCTTTGAATATGAGTCAAGAGTAAAGCCCTGGGTATACTTTGTTTTTTTACACATATGCTAGCGTATGTGCACAGTCGAATGCACAGCCTTGCACATGCGCAGTTCTCTCGCCACGAGTTACAACCCACGTAAACATATTTCATTCTTTCATGTACAAATGAGAGTACTTTCTAACCTCTTCGCACAATCTCTCGTCTATGTAGGCCTCCATTGTCGCTGTAGCTTGCACGTGTTCCAGTCTGTTCTGTTTATGCAGTTTTTCTTCATCTACCTTGTGAATCGATGCCCCAGGGCACGGTTGCCACCTTGTGGATAAACTAATTACTGCAAAAAACAAGTACAAGTATGCACGGTTACAAAAATCCACGTACGCACGTACTCTTCTGATGACGAAATTTGCATTACGCGCACTGTATGCTGACCCAACCTGTGATGTTTGGATCCTACATCTTTTAACTTCACAAATTCTCAGGTCAGAGTTCCCCAAACTTTAATATGCAGCAAAAGAGAAAACTTCTACAAACGCTTGCTCTCCCGCTCTGCCATGTTCATAGATTTGCTGAGATAGTATTTTGAATCCAGCTTCTATTTACAGTGTTTGAATTTTATATGGGAAACATCATAGACAAAGTTGAAACTTAAATTGAACATCACAGAGAACTCAATTATTTTTTTGAGTGAAAGAGCATATAAGTACATTTAACAAAGTATAAACATTATAAACATTATAAAGACAAACATTTTCTTTGAAATAACATGCAGTAAATATTTCAAAATACGTTTAATTTGGACTTTGACATCTGTCTCAATTAGGTTCTGAGATCACTTTTTTAATTAAAACGTGCTAACTTCAAAATCAGTTTTGTGGTTCACTATGAATAATAATCATTTTCTCACTCTTTAATCAGCTTTTTTAAGACATTTGAGGACAGAGAAGAAATGCGCTGTGAAAACGTATACAGTACAAGGACAAACACACATACACACGCAAACTAATTCTTCCCCTGGCCTCTGTCAGTGATTAGAATTACTTTGATGGGTTGTCTTCATATTGCAGAGACATAAAAAAAATATCCCAGGCTTTCTAAATTAACATGCAAAGTTATTGTGCTGCGTCATCCAAAATGACATTTGCTGCTGCAATCAAACAGAAGCGAGTGATGCCTCAAGTAATAAGTTTCTCTGCAAAGTTACGATAACTTGCATCAGGAAGGGACTACACTCAGCAAAACTCACCAAAGCTTAACTCTGAAGCAATTCTAGAGCGTGCATCCACAGTCAGATTACACATATGGGACATCATAACGTTGACTGGTAATCTTCTATTCCTGGAATACATGCAACTCGGTGGCAATTGTGCTTGAATATACATTTCCCTTCCCGCCAAAAAGATTTATACGATCCTAGGGAAAGGTTATTATTAAATTTATGAGGCTAAATTCAACATCCGTCTTTCTTGAAAGGTAAACTTTCCTTCAGAAATGCAATATATCAACCGGTAGACGTTTCGCCATAGGATTAATCATGGTTCTTATGGTGGATAACTAAATAAATTATTCTTGAGATTCTGTCTGTAAACAGTGATATTCCACAAGTCTGCCACCTCATGTTGGACTGTATTGGCATAAACCTGAAAAACTTTGCAAATAATTATAGCGTAGCAAAGATAACATGTCAAATGTATAGTTGTACTTTCATATTCAGTGTTTAACAAATGTGGTATCGTCTCAAATCTGAAGTGCTGGATATCTTGGCAGCTATAAAAATTGCAGAAACTGTAATCATTCTATCAAACTTAATAGTTCTCCAGCGTTTTCTACTGATAGGAGCAGCTTGAGATGTCTCGCAAGAATGGCGCTAAATCTCATCTCGGAGCTCTTAGAGAAACAGATGTTATTTTTAACACTGTTTATATGAAATAAAGCCAAAAGAGCAAAAATACTTTCAGAGATACTGCAGTTCTCTATCAAAAGTAAGTGTCCTGCCTACCTAGACAGCATTTTAACACTTTCAGAAAAAGAAAAATGGTACAAAAGTTGTCACTTGGGCGGTAACCTTAAAAAAAGTTATTAATATATACCATTTAGCCATTAATCCACCATTTAGAGCTAAACAAGGTACAATGGAGTGCATTTTGAAAGGGTACCATCTAGTGTCAGCTTTTTTTACCTTTTTTTTTTTTTTTTTAAAATGAGGCATTATTCTGTAGGTGGACTCCTGATATAAAAACAGTTGAAAAAGGCAGGCAACATTACGCAGGTTTATAGGTTGAATTATTTGCCAAAACTCAGAATTACATGTGTATCTCATTGAAAAGGCAATCCCAGAATTAACAATCAATGTTGACTAAAGTATTTAATTCAATACTGAAAACCAGCCTTACATTGTGCAAACTGGAGTCGACACTGATGGAGAGACTCAGGAAGAAGTTACAACTTTTAGAATGAAACTGGACATTTCTGAATGGTTAGTGGATAAATTTATGTAGTTGCTGTGGAGTTGATTCAACTCATCCACTAGCATGTGCCGTCATGTTCATCTTTTGTGCAAATCCAGCGTTGAACTGACCCTCGTTTGTGAAGCAGTCCAGCGTAAAATGGCAACAACACTCTACTACAACAACTCTTCCTCGTCTCTAACTCTTCTCCTCTTCCCAACATGGCCTCACCTCATCTGCTGCATGTTCTCGGGGGCAGTTTTTATGTAAATTTTAAGGTTAGTGATGTAACTAACCTGAGGAGAAGCTCATTGTAGTCCCTACCAGCCGTTTGTTTTAGTCCTTAAACAGTGAATTCTTTAAAAGAAAATATCTCCCTTTGCATTGAACTTTAAGCGTTGCAACTTTGCAAATGTTGTTTATGCTCAAACAGCAACATTTTACACTAACTAAAGTAAAAAAAAGCATATCACACAGCATATCACTACTAATTAAAAATGTACTATTTTAGCTAATTTTCGTGCATACTATGTATTTTTATGCTTAGATCATTTTGTTTTTAGCTTAGCAACAAGCTAACATCACCAGAATCAGTTGTGACTTGCGAAGTCAAGTCACCTGTCCGTTTTGTGTGACGTGGAGTTGCTGCCTATGTAAAGTGTTCAAAATCAGTCATTTATAAAGTTAAATTTCAGTTAGGATTCTGTCTTAAAGCAGCTGCCTATGAAGCCCGAAGACAGCAAGGCAGCTCACTCGTTTTTGGAACCTATATCCATATGTTATTATGCATGACGGAAAACAAGGGTGGACTTAATAACAAACAACCTAACGTTAACTGAGGCTTCACTAAAGGGGGTGTGATGTTGAAACATTACTTTCACACAGTCACAAAAACTATTCACACAGTTAAATTCTCGTAAATTAATCCCTTCATGGTGAGAGCCACACATTTTAATTAATCACGCTTGATTCAATGTGTGCTCAGATTGCTGGAGTTTGAAAAGAAATGTCACCAGGCCAAGATTATTTATGCCTTTAATCATTTTAGGAGTTTAATCAAGTGTCATCAGAGAGCTGCTACAACCGCAGTAAGGTGAAGATTTACCTGGTTGAAACGTACTGCGATCCATCATGTCTACAGTCTCGCCTTCCTCAGACCCCTTCGAGACTCAAGTGAATGCATGCCTGTAGAGTGATCACCGGGGAGTAATTAAACACTAAACCTTACTTAGACCCACGCCTGACTGCCTTCAAGACTAACACATTATGGGGTCCTCAAGAGTTTTTAAATGTTAGGGTTACTGTATGTCTGTTGTCTTAGAACGGGGTGGAGGATCTCACTATCCCAGATTGATTTGCAGAATTAATAGTAAACCTGTTTGGAAATAAATGGTATTTGGTTAAAAATTTGAACAAACCCCTAACCCTTAAGGTGAAATACACGTGATTGGAAATTACGTGTTCAGGGGAAAAATTTCACCATTTTCAGTGGATTCTAGTTGGTGATGTGGATTCACATGTTGACCAATACTTGGTTTCTTTGGTAAGCTGTGCTTCATTTGTGCGTCACTACACTATTGACAATAGACACTGGACCTTTCTGGCCAATGAAATTTCACCAGTGTGACTGCACCTTAACTCTAAGTATTAACTTCAGTGCATTAAACTTGAACATGAACAGAAAATGTGAATTGTGCCAGAATTTGAATTTTGGGAGCAGAATATCATAGAGAAGTATGATGAGTAGGCCTACAATTTCAATAAAACAAACAAGTAGCTGCATTTTCAAAAAGAGATTGCATAAAGCATTTATGTAGGTCTGCTCTGAGTTTTATATTCTAAAATTGAGACGCAAAAATGAAACTTTCGATGTTTGGGACCATTATAAACCCCTATAAAAAGACATGCTTCCCTTTTCAGATCATTAAATAAGCTCTAGTTCCTCAGTGTGGCCGCAGTGGGTAATGTATCAGAGGTTATCCCTATTTGACAACTCTCTGCACACATGACAAAGGTAAAACTAGGCTAGATGTTCACTCTACATTAACATCTACTGAGAGGGAGATTATTAATGTCCAAAAAAACAATATAATTTACCAGAGAGAACAACAAAGCAACCTTGTGCGTTTTGGTATTAAGGTGTGGTCACGTTTACCATTGTTCAGTGAATTTTCACAGATGATATCCAGTTATTTCAATGGGAATCCATGCGATTGGAAATTTTGCATACAATTTCCCCATTTATTTACAAGTTTATCATGCAAAATCGCTGTGTTGATCAACAGAAAGGTGCTTGGTTTGAAAGTGACTGTGAGCAGTGCTTCATAAATAACTACACTTTTGACAATAGACAATTTTCGCCTGCAAAATTGTGGCACAGTGATTAACTCAGAAACTTAAAAATGGCACTTCATGACAAAAAGGTTGCCGACCCCTGGCATAGACAGTCCTTGAACAGCCTTCGTGGCCGTAACATGGGGCGTAGACAGGACGTGAGAAGTCTCCGTGGCCATGAGATGGCAGGTAGATGATGCAGAAAGAACTGTAGCGGTCGCCGCCACCTTGGGAAAAGCCAAACTTCCTGTAATGGCCACCGTTATGCTGTGTTTGTGGTCCGCACTCATTCCTCCCGATGCGGTGGCGACCTCTCCACTTTTGGGACCCACATTATTCATTTAATTTAAGTAATAATACATTTGATTGTGCTACTGTATATCAAATATGTCTACTATAAACATGTTAGGTCAGTCTATTTCTGCAAATGCACTCACCAACAGCTTTCCAAAACACTGATCAATTTGTAAAGGAAACACATTTGCCACCTCCATCTCTGTCTATGTCCATCATCTACCTGGTCTTTGATTTAGTGTACATTACTGCACCTGGCCATGAGGGTGTCTCCACAGTGCCTCATTAGCTAAAGGGCTTCAGCTGGTCCTGGAACTGATCTAGCGCAGGGATTAGGGTGGGTGTTTGCCGAATCCTCTTGGGTTCTGGAGGTGGAGAGTCTGATCAGGTCTCGGTGGACACAGGAGCTTCTTGATAATGAGTTTGTGTTCCTGCAGTCTCACCGATCTGTGATTAAGAGCTGTGTCCATCTTCTCCAGTCTTTCACACTGGGGACTACAGTCCAACCTGAAGCCTGGAGAAGAAGAAAAAAAAATCACTGAACACACAGTGAAAGTCTTCTCACTGGATAACAACAGATTTAGAACATACCAGCTCGATTCCAAAATGCTAGCGTGCAACCTTGCTTTGTACTGCCTACCAAGACAACATCAAACCAATATGAAATAACATGACAGATCTAGAACACTCTGCACACAGGTTCACAGTTGTCGAGTCAACCAAGAAAATAGCTTCAACAATTATTTTGGATAAAGTTTAGTGTTAGCATGTTGATAAGCTAACAATGCAACAGTACATTAACCATTTTGATCAACACTTTTCAGTGTATTTTAAGTATTTATAGACATTCACAAAAAAAACGTTTCAAGTATGCTAAATATTGTGAAAAAGAAGTACACTTAAGCGTACTTTTAAAAAGAGAAGTTATCAAAGAAAAAAAAAAACTTTAAAAGAACATACTTAAGTGTGAACTGAATATAATGTTTTTGGGCACTTAATTGTATGTTAGTTGCAATTAAATGAAAATATATTGTAGTTTAAAATTTGATCAGTAAAATCAGCTGAACATTTTTAAAGTTGCCTACTTAAGTAGGACTTAGTTCACCCAAAAATGAAATGTATGCCATTAAGTACCCACCCTCATGTTGTAAGACCTTTGTTCATCTTTGGACCTCAAATTAAGATATTTTTGATAAAATCCGAAGGTTTTTGAACCACACATAGGCAGCAACGTCACTGCACCTTTTGAGGTGCAGAAAGGTATTAAAGACATCATTAAAATTGTCAATGTGACAACAGTGGTTCAACCTTAATGTTATGAAGCGACAAGAATACTTTTATGTGCACAGGCAAAACAAAAATAACGACTATATTCAACAATTTTTTTGTCTTCGCTGACAGTCTCCTACGCTGTTGACATAGTGAATGTGGTGCATCACTTCCGTGTTATGTTTGAATGCTGTCTCAGTATTGTTTGTTTGTTATTGTTTTGTTTTTGCACACAGAAATTATTCTCCTCACTTCATAACATTAAAGTTGAACCACTGCAGTCACGTTGACTATTTTAACAATTTTTTTACTACCTTTCTGGACCTCAAAAGGTGTAATGTCGTTGCTACCTATGGGTGGTTCGGAAACCCTCGTATTTCATCAAAAATATCTTAATTTGTGTTCTGAAGTTGAACGAAGGCCTTATGGGTTTGGGACGACATGAGTGTGAGTAATTAATGACATAAATTTCATTTTTGAGAGAACTAACCCTTTAAGTACATCTGTGTCTGTGTTTTATAATTACTTATATTGTCTTTGAAATGTGGTTAAAGCGTACTGCTAATGAAGTGGCAATTTAGTACATTTAACATGAATTAAAATGTAATCGAATAACATACTACAGTTAAAATTGTAATCAAGTAATTTACATGTGCTTTAGTATGTTAGTCAACACATCAAAACAAGTGTACTTCTTTAAAGCATGACAAAAACAACGTTTTTAAGAAACAACACTGAAAGTGTACTCTCTTTAAGTACACTCTTTATTTCATTAATATTATATTATCTGCAAACAGGTTTTTTTTTAAGATTCATATACACTACAAGTGTACATTCAGTATAATTAAGCTCACTTATTTTTCACAAGGGAATGTTGCAAACAGTGTGGCTTGAGATAATGTGTATTTAAAAAACAATATTAAACCTTCAAATATTAAAAAAAGAAGGAAAAAAGATGCTGTATATGTAGTATATATTAAAAATATATTTTTAAAAGACAATCAAAACCAATTATTTAATGGAGAAATTATGACTGTTAATCTATATTTACAGTATACGTTTTGACATTTTTTTATATATAATGTGTATATGTATGTGTGTGTGTGTGTGTGTGTGTGTGTGTGTGTGTGTGTGTGTACTAATATATATATACACTACCGTTCAAAAGTTTGGGATTTTTGGAACATTTTTTATATTTTTTAAAAAAGTTTTGTCTGCTCACCAATATTGCATTTATTTAATTAAAAATACAGTAAAAACAGTAATATTGTGAAATATTATTACAATTTAAAATAACTGTTTTCTATTGGAATATAATATAAAATGTAATTTATTTCTGTGTTGGAAAAGCTGAATTTTCAGCATAATTTCTCCAGTCTTCAGTGTCACATGATCCTTCAGAAATCATTTGAATATGATTTGCTGCTCAAGAAACATTTATTATTATTATCAATGTTAAAAACAGTTGTTTACTTTTTTTCAGGATTCCTTGATGAATAGAAAGTTCAAAAGAACAGCATTTATCTGAAATACAAAGCTTTTGTAATATTTACACTACCGTTCAAAAGTTTGGGGTCAGTAAGAATTTTTAATTTTAAAGAAATTAATATTTTTTTTCAGCAAGGATGCATTAAGTCGATCAAAAGTGACAGTAAAGACATTTAAAATGTAACAAAAGATTAGATTTCAAATAAATGCTGTTCTTTTGAACTTTCTATTCATCAAAGAATCCTGAAAAAAAAATATTGTACACAAATATTTTGTACATCTGTACAAAATAAATGTTTCTTGAGCAGCAAATCATCATATTAGAATGATTTCTGAAGGATCATGTGACACTGAAGACTGGAGTAATGATGCTGAAAATTCAGCTTTGCCAACACAAGAATAAATTACATTTTCAAATATTTTAAAAACAGTTATTTTAAATTGTAATAATATTTCACAATATTACTGATTTTACTGTATTTTTAATTAAATAAATGCAGCCTTGGTGAGCAGACGAAACTTCTTTATAAAACATTATAAATGTTACCGATCCCAAACTTTTGAACGGTAGTGTATGTGTGTGTGTATATATATATATATATATATATATATATATATATATATATATATATATATATATATATATATATATATACACATACACACACACACATACATAAGTAGGGCACTGGTATTTCCTTGGATGCTCTTTCTGAGCTAAGACTCTTAAAAGCAGAATGCATGAAGTCAGCATCCCAGAAATCTTTTGGCCTCTTTGGCTCTTCTCGGCGGTAGTGCTTACACAGGAGAACTGTCTCACTGGTCTCCCTGACACCTTGAAATATGTTGTGTTCAGGGCCACGGGTCTCTAAAGACCTGGACACCAGTGACCCTTTAAAGCTGAACTTTTCTAATTTGGAAAGGGTTTTACTTCCCATTATATATTTATTTTTTGCCATTTGTCATTAGGGCTTTGAAATAGTCTGGGTGATATCTTGGAAATGAGAAAAACGTAAAAAGACCCCAACTGAAGTCTTCTTGTGTTTGTTACTCTTAAACATGGGTACCAATTTATTTTTTCTGCAAGTGGCTGCTCTAAACAATCGATGATAATCAATATACAAACTTTTATCCTATAAAATGCTCTTGAATGTGAATGCTTGCCTATGATCTATTTTTCTCAAAACAATAAAGCTTGTTCTGTACAGAGCCGATCACCGGTCATCATGCTGGTTAGACATCCTGTCCTACTTGCAGCTATATCATGCTTATGTGCCGAAATGTTCTCAAGACAGTGAGCTGCCATTTTCAGAGCCAGACGCCACATTGCTCTCTAACAACTGTGCAAACTAAAAGCATGATGGGAAGTGACTTGCATGGCTAATGACACAGCTCAGTGCTCATTTGCTTACAGCTTAAAACTGCCATGTTTCTAGTTTATATATATATATATATATATATATATATATATATATATATATATATATATATATAGCAAACTAACGAACTGTGCACAGTGCAATGGTATGCAGATCCCGGACGAGCCCCCATTTGTCACAGCCGGTTCACAAGCCGTGACAAAGAAGGAGACAACACGTTAGATCATGATCAAAAAAGGAATATTTATTAAAGATTAAATTAGAAAATGACTAAACAAAAACAAAACAAAGAACTGAAAAGAGAACGAAAACAGCATGAAGGAAGGGAGAACACACACCATCACAACTGAAGGGAACTGCTTAAATTTGCCGGCATCAGCTCAACACAGTATAAGTCCTCAGCCATAATGACGTCACTCACCCTAACTGCATCCTGCAAAACAAACAAAGGAAAAAACAAACAACCCACAAATATGACCATACTGGGTTCATAACAATTATGTATACATATATATATATATATATATATATATATATATATATATATATATATATATATATATACTTCAAAACACCCAATGATGATACCATATCATCTGCCGTGCACAAAGTGTAATATGAGAATAAAATTTAAGAAGAAAAAAATCATCTCTGCTTAATACTATGAGATCTGAAGTGTTTATCCTAGACAGAAATGAGATTAAATGTATAGCAAATGAAGGCTGCTACTCAAGTCTCCTGATTCTCCTGAAATCTCAGAGTATATTCATAATTTAAGAGTAGATCTCATAAACTAAGTATGATTATGTATGACTAAGTATGACTAAAGTATGATAGAGTGTGATAAGCCCGTTACACGTACGCAAGATGAACAGACTTTTTTTTTCTCACTAGTCATCACCTCTGTGTTTTCCACACTAATGCGTTGGCCATCAAGTATCTGCTAATGTGTCAAAACCCATATGGTCTGTATGCTAATGAAAACAATGGAAAGCTTATCTGTGTGCACGTAAATCCCCATATGGCCCAAACTTTCTCAACAAATGCCAAGTAAACCACCAGGGAACTGACAACAGAACCTTGAACAGTTTTAGTTTTGATACACATTGCCAAATATATGGCAACAAAACCAATTCAAACACATCTCATAACCCACTGCAGTTTATCGATCAAAGCAGCTCTAGAGTTCTGAAAAACGAAATCGCCGGGAGTTCAGATCTGAGCTTTGTTTTCATATTACGTCACCTTGGGCTCATGGAGAGGGATTTCAAGTGTCATTAGAGAGTAATCTCAACACAAGCACACACTCGAGCCCACCGCTGCCCAGTCCACAGCGGGGCTTATCTGGCAGAACAGAAAAATCACAAATGAGATCTTTTTAATATCTCAATTGTTTCTCCTAGGCAAAATAAAAAGCAAATGGAAACCCAAGTCTCTCAATTCTCAGATTTAAAAAAAAAAGGTAACACTTTATTTCGATAGTCCACTTTAGACAGTGTACTTACTATAAGTAACTTTGCAACTACATGTCAACTATCAGTCATTAGAGTATTAGTAGACTGTCTGCTTAAAGGTTGTGACACACCAAGCTGATGTAAAAGAAATAGGGGTGAAGAAAACTGACTGTGTTGTCGTCTTGCATTGGCTGCGTCTAGGCCAAAAATCTGCGCTTGAACATACCACAAAGACTACAACTGACGGCCAACACTAGCACATGCATTCTGCACCTGCGTGTAAGAAAATAACTGTCTATATCAGCAGGTATAGTCTATATTCGTCATTGTAAAAGGAAAACGAAAACTATAGGACTGCAGATATACAAACCATAAACAAAGCAGCGCTTGCTTACCTTTTTGAATATCAATCATGCTGATCACATTCTTAATTCCAGGGGGCTCGTGTTGTTATCAGCGCATTGAAATGCTCAGGCAAGATGACGTAAAATTAGAACAGCCTTCTGCCTGTACACAGTCCTTGACTTTTTGACTTTGTTTGCTTTCATCACTTTCGCAAAGCTGAACAGCCAATCAAAGTTCTCTCTCTCACTTATGGCAATGACGCAGACAGACACTGCCCAAAAAGCATGCAACAATGGCCCAACGTTGGCTGACAGCAAATCGCAGGTATATTAGGCTTTTGTCACTTTAAGACCTGAAATTACTTTGTGTGTATTTGAATGTTTATGCACAATAAGCAGCGAAAAAGGACTCAATTTAGTACTGAGTGGCAGCTTTATGTGCATGCACTTTGGGTCGCGAAATTCAAGCCCTGTAACACCAATGATTCAAATTAAACGAGTGAGTGAGGGTATGGTGGTATGGTGTCTGATTAGTTAATCTCTGTACAGCCGTTCCTGTTTAGTGTCCTCATTCACTATGTGTATTTATACTCCCTGTTCTGTTCAGTCCTTGTCGGTTATTGTTTGTGTGAATGTTGTCATGTTGTTGTTACTTGATTAAAGACATTGTTCTCACCATTCGCTTTGTCATGCACCTGTCTCAAATGCCAATCCGTAGCTGACCCTCATAAACAAGTATTATAAACCATGGACTCACACGATGCATCTCCTCCTCCCTGAGAACCGAAGGTGGCTGGGGTATTTGGGCTGGATGCTCCAGGACAGCGGACTCTCCCTCACAGCCAGTGAGCTCGAGACACCCACCGAGGTTATCACAGAACCAGAGCCAGATGACAACACAGCCCGTGTGTCTACGCATGGGGATCAGTCCATCTTAGAGTCAGGAGTGGACCTAGACCTGAATGATCGCCGGTCCCATCCAGAGATTGTCTTCATCTGCCTATGCTCCTGCCTGATTTCTTGGTCCCATCTCCATTGCTGGTCATGACCAGTCCCCTGGATCTGTCAGCATCACTGGTGTTGGCCAGCTCCTCGGCACTGCCCCCAGCACTAGCTCCATGTGGCTATTCCACATCACCTCGGGCTTCCCGTCCACTAGCTCGGCATGAGGCCAAGTCCCCGGCTGCACCTAGGGCCTCCAGGGCCATGTCTCTACCTCAGCCTGTCGGCATCACTTCAGTTCACAGCTCCCTCATCGGCTCTGTGGCCTGACTGCCCTGAGACTCTGCTGGGCTCCCTCGTCACTCCAGGTCGGCCTCCGGCGGTCAATGCCCAGCTTCCGCCACAGACTTCCAGGATTCCGGCGGTGCCTACACCCTCCACCCCTATGGCGTCATTGGGCTCCTCCCATCCTTCGACCTCCCTGTCATCCTTGTCTGCTCCAGCGTTGCTCCAGACAGCCGACTCCCTGTCATTGCCTCAGTCCCGCAAGCCCTCAGCTCAGCCTCAGGCTTCTAGGCCATCGGAGTTACCCTGGTCTGGCAGCCACTCTGCTTTGCCAGTTCCTCCACTCACCCTGGTTCCGCCACTGATGATTGTCTCCCAAGTTCCACCCAGCCCTTCAGGCAAAGCTCCACCCTGGCTCCTTCCAACATCGACACCACCATGGTCACAATTATGTTCTGTTCAGTTGTTTCTGTCATGTCTGTATTAGTTCTCATTAGTTGCTATGGTGTCTGATTACTTAATCTCTGTCCAGCCGTCCCTGTTTAATGTCATCATTTACTATGTGCATTTATACTTCCTGTTATGTTCAGTCCTCGTCGGTTATTGTTTGTATGAAAGTGGTCATCTTTTGAGCTTGTTATTTGATTAAAGACATTGTTCTTCACCATTTCCATTGTTCTCACCATCGTGCACCTGTCTCAAATGCCAATGAGCCAAGAGATCCAATCTGCGGGTGTCAATGTCAAGCCCTGCTACAATCCCAAACCTTACAGTCTACTAGGGGTGTAACGATATATCACAGTACGATATTTCGTGATGCAAAAATGTTACGTTATGTATCGCAGAGTGATGTCGATACTTTTACGATATGACAGCAGTCTGATCTTATTGGCTGAGCTGCCAACGTGACCTACTTTGCAACACGGAGGTGGCAGTGAGAGAAGCCGGGTTGTCACCGCGTATTAAGGGTGTGTCTCAATCAGCTCTCTAGTTCAGTAAGTGTTTCGCGCACACATCGAATCTTGCAAGCAGGTTTAAACGTTTCTTGCGTCAGTCTCTTGCTTGGTCGCCCGAGCGTGGCTTTCTTTCACCGCAGTGACAGAAACAGCTATGCTCACAGAAAAGCAACAGATGCTTGCGATGCTTTGCTTTAAGAAGTTCTGTGGGGCCGTTCACATATTGCATCTTTTCCGCGTGCAAGTCAGTTATTTCAAATGTAGCCACGCGGCAGGCACGCTCACAATGGAAGCAACGTGTTTGCGACGTGCATGCAGTGCGTTTTCCAGGCGCGTCGAGATAAAAAATTCTCAACTTTTCAGAATGCCGCAAGCGCAGCGCAGGCCATGTGACAAGAACCAACCGATCAGCTATGGCCTTTCTGTAACAAAACATCAAAATCTCAGCCGAACAACTGATCATAGCTGTACAGAGTGGTTTTTTATATCTTATCTCCATAAATATATCTAGTAGTAAAGGTAATGCAAGGGCTAGAAATCAATTGATCCTTTGCTGAAACTTGGCAAGCGCAGTTCATGGTTGCATAGCAATGGCCGGGCCTTCCACGCATTTTAGACGCGATATGTGAACGGTCCCTTAGGATTCTTAATTCTAGTTCATGTTAAATTTAACTTATTTTTTTTTCAGTGACAGACAGACCTATTCAGCTGTTAATTTGAATACAGAAGGTTTTTATTAAACCTTGAAATGTGATCTTGTATGTACAACAAGGAAAATTATTGAAATGTGTTAATGTTTTTTTAAATAAATCTTATTTGAATTTCAGTTTAATTTTGTTCAAAATATCGTGATACGTATCGTGTCGTGAACTCCGTATCGGGATACGTACCGTATCGTGAGCTGAGCGTATTGTTACACCCCTACAGTCTACTAATACTCTAATGAGAGTTAGTTGTCATGAAATTGCAAAGTTACAGTACTTACAGTTAGTAGAATGTCTAAAGTGGACCATCGAAACAAAGTGTAACTTTAAAAAAACCTCTCAAAAGTATCAGAAGAGATCTCAATGAGAACTCAAACTATGTTCAGCTTTGCCAAGATACAGAAGCAAAGCATTTTTACTTTTAAATTGAGCTATGAAAGAAAAACTTGAGTAAAAAAGGCTAATGAACACAAAATTCAAGAGACCATCCATTTCACAAAGAACCACAGTATTCATAGGGCTCATTTATACACTTGGTTGATTAACACACGTTATTTTTGAATTAAACGTGTTATATTGAGAGAGTAAAGAGAGAAGTAATGGATGAAAATGTTCACATTAAAGGATCATTCCAATAGCTGGCAGCTACATCGAAGATGTAAGAGAGTCGGAGAATAAAGAAATGAAGTTCTGAAGCCAAAGTTATTCAAGGGTAATGCTTTAAGTTTGATATCTCTCTCTAACGAGCTTTGCGGGACTACAAAAACAGAGCTTTATGACGCCTATAATATGATCATTATGCAGTTTATGGCTGTGGGTCTCCATGGGCTGAAGATCACAGGGATGATATCCTTTCCTGTTTCATATCGGATGATGCTCTGCAATTTTCCACCTCTTTCATAACAAAAGGCTTTGATGCAGAGTCAGAAGTCTTGAGATTCTGAGGATGATGGCTCAGGGATGAAACAGTGCACTATGTTCTTTATCTAGTCTAACAATCTATAATGAACAGTGATCAGAATATAATGCATCATACTCGTGTCATGTCCAGCTTATATTTCACACCAAAATCAAGAGAGAAAAAATAAAATTATTTCTTACATGAAAAAAAGCCTGTTTTTGCAACCATAGTATTTATTTATTTATTTTGCATTGTGACATTTTCATGACAATTAATGTCCCGCGGTGTGACATGGTACACTCCATCTGAAACTATTTTAAAAAGCATTTTCATAATTTATTTATAATTATGCATGTAGCTTTTATAACGATATGGAATATTTGTAAAATATTCACTTGTCAAAATAATGCAGGACAATTTAAAATAGTGAAGGGAGGGGGAAATATAATTAAATAGTGACAAGTCTTTTTAAACTTTGACAAGTTTAAATTAAAAATCTTTATTAAATACAAAACAAAAGGTTAATTACTACTATGACATTTTGCATTACATAATGAGCATTTTGGAGGTGAAATGTACTTAATTTTCACAATGAAAAAAGTAACAAGTTTTTTGCCTTGCTATTTCTTTATTTTCACATGTATCACATGTAAAGCTGCTCTTCACTGACACTGTTGTCTCCTTGGTAAACAGCAACATGGAGCTCAAGTCACAAGACGGGTAAGTACTCGCATGTAGTTTTCAAACTGGAAAAAAAAAAGAAAGCAGGACTAAATGACATCAAGAATAATTTTATGTTTATGTCTATTTAACACTGTTTAAATTATCGTAATTGTAAAGGCAATTCATACTGACTGTATGAATTTTCATAGTTTAAGACTGAAAGGTAAAACATTAAAGTCTATATACAAAAGAACATTGAAATGTAGTAAAAAGTAAGATGAAGGCATGAAAAATGACTACAGTTGACTACAACTAACTTCATTGCATTTATTTATCTTTATTATTGAAGAAAAGTACAAAAAAACCCTTCTAATTTTTAACAGTTTTAATGTTGCATTCATAAAACAAAAAAGAAGAGATTAATTGTGTTAGTTTTCATGAAAAAGTCAACGTCTGGAAAAACAGTGTCTGTATGTGAAGAAACACTCATACGTGTGTGTTCCTGTTGCTGCTTACACACCTGTCTGTGTGTGTTTAAACAGCAGGAGCATGATTCCGACTATGAACCATGATGAAGGCAGTTGCAATTACCTTTATTATCTTTATCTTTGATTTAATTAATCCCAGAAGGTAAAGAAGCAGCCGTGTTGGTTTATTGGCAGGGGAGATAGAGATCTAAATGTAATCACGCTCACTGTCAGCATGCCCTTCATTATTCCTGTCGCAATCATCGTTACCTCGTCAGCACCCGGGAACGTCTTGTCATCTGTCACTCTGAGACAACAAGCTGTTCCAGCCAAGAAAAACAACCCTTGTGTCGCTGACACTTTTCAATCACTGTCCGCGGTGTTTTTTCTCTCTTCCACGGTGTGTGGAGGGCATGCAAGCTTGCTTTTGTCATTCCCAGGTGTGCTATCAGTGCAGGTCAAAGAAAAGGATCATAGAATGGCCAACGACAGAGAGGTCACAGACTAAAACATTTCTATGATTGTTTAATAGTCAATTTTTGTTCTCTAAAAAGAGAAACTTCAGACTAGAATTCACATGACAGCGACGTTCCTCCTCGAGGATCAAAAGGTTTCATGAGGCAGATCACTTGAGCTTCACTGTCTCCATTTGAATTAATATAGTTGTCGGACAATTTGCAGAAACTCTGTCAGTGTGAACAATTAAAAAATAGGCAAAAATTGGTCAAAGCTAGTTTAACCTGGTCTCCAAGCCTGGCCAAGCTTGTGTTCAGCAGTTTTAGATGGTCGGCCAGCTGCTCTTTTGTATACTGAGAAGCTGACAAGTCCCTAAGTAAAGGGACTAAGTAAATCTAACTCAGTTATCTGAAGCAATGGCTCTCAAAATAACCTAACAAAAACATCTATAGACACCTTAGTTCCCATGTTTCCTTCCAGTGTTTAGTTCCTGTTGCTTTTTATTCTCATTGCTAGTTTGCTTCTATGGTTACCCATTGATTATTTGATTATGTTCACCTGTTCCTCATCTAGGTTCCCAGTTTCTTGTTTGTATCGGGTATATATATACTCTTAGTCGGTTCTCATTTGCGTTAATGTGTGGTTTGCGTTTCTCTTTTTTTTTTTCTGTGAGTTGATTTTGTAAATAAGCACTATACAATTTGTAAGACCCTGTTTGTCTTCATCTTTGTATGTATTAGAAACCACAGACAAGACAGAAAAACTAACTCTAAACGAGTAAAGAGAAGAAGGGATACATGGATCTGCCAGCCGTTCACCCACTCCTCCTCATCCAAGATGATCGCACCCTCAAGGACCATACCAGTGAGTTCCTGGACCTAGCCTATCAAAAACACTACCCTGACAGCACACTCATTTCTACTTTTTGGGGGCTGACTTAAATGGTTATGTGAAACAACTAATGCCCCTGTCCCCTTATGGTCCTCAAGGGAAGTATTTGTGGAAGTGGTTTTCACGAAGAATGAGTGAGGAATTCAACAGCCAATTGACAGTCCTGTTCACATCAGACCCAGAGCCCATTCAGCCTCATGCCATGCCCGCCACGAATTATGAGCCAGAGCCCAACGCTGACCCAGATATAAACCCCACCATTAATCCTGAGCCCAAATACATACCGGAAGCAATATTCGTCCTGGAACCCGAGCCAGTCACTGAGTCTGACCAGGTGTGAGAGCAGGCATCAACGTCCGTCCCTGTGGAATTAGATGGCTGGGATTAGAGCCCCGCTCATACACCCACCTCTGAGGAGAGGTGGCTGGATCCAGTTCCTATGGGAATATTTGATGACACTGAATATGCCAGTTCACAATGCCTCCAGTCTCCGATGGTTCCGCCTAGCTCCCAAACTCTTTTGGCGCCTCTGGATCTGCCCAGCTCCCAAGCTCCTCCATCACCGTTGGTCTCCCCAGCCTCCCACTCCCTCCTCCTCTGCCAATTCCATCCAGTTCCTTGGCCTCGCCTCCGCTGGCTCCCTTCAGTCCTATGGCTCCTCTTTGATAGCTCTGTCCAGATACTCGGATCCACCTTGGCTCCATGCTCTCTCAGCTCCACCGTGGTCTGTCATCCTTCAGGCTCCGCAAGACTCTCTTGTCCCTCCGGCTCCACCGTGGTCAGGTGTCACCCTGGTTGCGACAGAGACTTTCGGGCCCCCACCTACGCCTCGTCCCTCCAGCCCTTCGGCTCCACCGGGCTCCTTCCCTCCAGCTCCACCATTGTTCTCACTCCCTACGGCTCCGCCCTGGTCTGCCGAGCCACCATCTCTGCATCGGTCCCATGAGTCTATTGGTTTCACCCTGGTTCTTTGTTTCCTTGGACTGTCTGTTGTGGCACAAGGATGTGCCCTACAGGGCATGTTATGTTTAGTTCCTGTGTTTTTTCTTGTTGCTAGTTGTTTCTAAAAGAATCCTAAAAAAGTCAAAAAAAAAAAAAAAAATCCCAACATTTATAATAGTAATTATTTCTTGAGCAGAAAAGTATATTACAATTATTTCTAAAGGATCATGTGACACTGAAGACTGGAGTAATGATACTGAAAATTCAGCTTTGCATCACAGGAATAAGTTACATTTTAAAATATATTTAAATAGAAAAAAGTTATTGTAGTAGTATTTCAGAATATTACTGTTTTGCTGTATTTTTTGTTCAAATAAATGCAGCCTTGGTGAGCATAAAAGTCTCCTTTTTTAAAAACATTTTAAAAAAGCCCCACTCTTACCAACCCCAAACTTTTGAGTGGTAGTCTATATCTTCAATACAACGTAAATCAATTGAAGAGTGTCTGGCAAATTGAAACATTATGCTTTAGACTAGCATTGAAGGTATTTGCAACAGGGATGTCCATCTAAACCAGCTTGAATTGACTAATGACCAGCTAGATATCATGCTGGATGTAACTGGAATTTCCAGCCGGGAAATGGCATCCATTCATTTTTAAAAGAACATTTTGCTATTAAATAAAAACAAACAAGAAAGTTTATTTGTCCATGACTGTTTTTGCTACATGAAGTTTTACCCATAAATCTAAACTATCACACCTCATCATCAATTATAAGTCTGTCATTTGCATCAGTCTATGGTGCGTATTATTCCTGTAGCTATTACTAAGAATTCATTATTTATGTGCAACGCTATCAGCAAAAAGGCAAGCAATTTACTTGTCAAAATGCATTACATTTTGCGAGCTGAAATATGACTGAAAAGCTCTGGGGCCGGCTCATACAATGGAGTGCAGCAGTGGGCAGCTAAATTATGAATGGAGTTGCCGTTCGTTTTAAATAGGGAGTGTTAGCGAAACACAGCAGTCTGTGCCTTTGATTTCAAGGGGTTAATATAAAAGCATCAAATCTATACACTTCAATACTCTTCCAATGAAACAACTCATCCGGGCTTTTCAAAATATGGTGCTTTCAGCAATGGCCACTTATTGAAGCATACATAAATGCTGGCCGACAGGTGTAATGATTCAGCATGAGGATAAAAGAGAAATCCTTGCATCTGTCGACTCAGAGACATGCATTTCCTCATTTCTTACTTCTCTGTCATTAGATTAGCTATTTCCATACGTTCTACTTTTCCGCGCACTTCTACAGTACATCAAAGCTTACAATGACGTGGAGGAGAAGTGCGCCCAGGTGATCTGAAGCACACTTCAGCAGATTAGTGCTCAATATGGATTATCCAAGAGGATGGCGCCCTATTTACATTTTTTTCCCATCAGCCCCTGGGAGAGGCCACCCTCCAGCTGTGCAGACTGACAGGTAGAGATTTGGACTCCTTAAAACTGCAGCATCTCCACATAAGCGTAATCCCCATCACATTTAACTCTATCTGGCTGCTAACACCGCACTCTTTTCCTGTCATCTTTACTCAACTGTTACTCAACATCTCACTCTTTAAGACACAGATTCACCACAGAGATTAGCCGATGTGACATCTTTGATTGGAACACATAAGTGTTTAAATTCCACAGAGTAAAGGTGTGGTCACATATTGTTGGAATCAATGTGACTGGGATTTCACCATGCCACTACACTCTCAACAAAAGAGAATTGACTTTTTTCTGCTCACAAAATGTTGCCAAAATTTCACTAATGTGACCAAACAAAACAGTAAGTGTACATTGGCGCGGAGAGAGCAGAGCAGCCATTTTAAAATTATTCCTATGGGAGTTGAGCTTCAGGCTCACACAGTGAATTGTGGGATTGACAGCGGGTTGGAGAAAAAGAGTGGCAGAGAGCATCCAAAAGTTAAGTAATACACAATTTTAAGCAAATAGCAAGCAAAAAATTTGCTACAGACTGGCTTGGGAAATTCACATGAAGGTGAAAGATTTCTTCACACAGATTTCGCAATGGGTTCAAGTTGGATACATGGATTTGCCATGCTGACCAGCAGAAGGCTGCTTGTTTTGAATTGACTTCTCTGTGAGCTGTGAGATGAGCTTCACGTTAGCGTAGTGAATTGTGGGATTGACCACAGGTAAGAGAAAATGTACAGAGCGGCTGAAAGCATCCAAAAGTTTATGCAAAATCAAGTGAAAAACATCGGACAGCAGCCAATTGCTATGAGAAGCAAATATTGACATCTGTCACAAGTGTTTAAAATTATACAGATTGTGCTCAAGTTTCTACGGAGCCCTGCACATGACATGCAAGAAAAAAATTGTAGGCTAAATTGTGCGCACGATTTACTAATCCGTTCCCTCGATTTATAAAGCGAAAAATAAAAATATTATTTGTTCATAATTTAGTAAATCGAGGGAACGAAATAGTAAATCGTGCGCACTAATTAGCAAATCAATGGAACAAAATAGTAAGCCGTGCGCACAAATTAGCAAAACGAGCGAACAAAATAGTAAATCGTGCGCATGATTTAGTAAATCGAGGGAACAAAACAGTAAATCGTGCACAAATTAGCAAATCGAGGGAACAAAATAGTAACTCGTGCACACGCTTTATAAATGGAGGGAACAAATTAGTGAATCGTGTGCACAAACTGAGGGAACAAAATAGTAAATCGTGCACACGAATGATCAAATCGAGGGAACAAAATAGTAACTTGTGCACACGCTTTATAAATGGAGGGAACAAATTAGTGAATCGTGCGCACAAATTAGCAAATTGAGGGAACAAAATAGTAAATCGTGCACACGAATGATCAAATCGAGGGAACAAATTAGTGAATCGTGCGCACAAATTAGCAAATTGAGGGAACAAAATAGTAAATCGTGCACACGAATGATCAAATCGAGGGAACAAAATAGTAACTTGTGCACACGCTTTATAAATGGAGGGAACAAATTAGTGAATCGTGCGCACAAATTAGCAAATTGAGGGAACAAAATAGTAAATCGTGCACACGAATGATCAAATCGAGGGAACAAAATAGTAACTTGTGCACACGCTTTATAAATGGAGGGAACAAATTAGTGAATCGTGCGCACAAATGAGCAAATTGAGGGAACAAAATAGTAAATCGTGCACATGAATTATCAAATTGAGGGAACAAAATAGTAAATTGTGTGCACAAATTAGCAAACTGAGGGAACAACATAGTAAATTGTGCACGCGATTTACTTTTTTTTCTTGCATGTCATGTGCATGGCTCCATAAATTTCTGCTGGATTAGTGCCTAAATCATATTGTTTACATATTAGTATGTTTTCATTCTGAGTAAGGTTTGTATGGAAAAGGATTAGGTCCAAGCAATAATAAAAAAAAATAAAACCATCTCGAGATTGAAGTTGTTAAATTTCGAGAAAAACTCGTTAAATTTCGAGAAAAAATGTTGAGAATAAACTCATTAAATTACGAGAAAAAACTCGTTAAATTTCAAGAATAAAGTCGAGATAAAATGTTGAGAATAAACTCATTAAATTACGAGAATTTCATCTTTACAACTGTAATTGTGTCTACATAATGATTAAATGTGCACTGAAATAAATAGATTATACACACACACTAATGATACACTCCAAAGCAGTTTTGCTGCTGTAGTGGACACATACCACTAAGGTCTGGTCACTTTTACCATTGTTAACGAAATCCAGTCATTTCAATATGATCAATAATCAGTAAGATTTCCCCATGTAGATTTCGCAACAGGTTCAAGCTGGTCACATAGCTTTGCAGCTTCGACCAACATAAAGACGCTTGGTTTGAAAGCAACTTCTGAGCTGTATTTCATACATCCGTACACATTTGAAAATAGACAGTATACCTTTTTCGCATGCAAAATGTGGTGAAATATGGTGGTGCAGTAATTTTTACCATTGCTCAGCGAATCTTTGCTGCTGAAGTACAATAATTTCAATAGGAATCCATGTATATGGGAATTTCGTGTGAGGGCGGCGAATTCCTGCGACCAACTAGAAAATTTTGAGAAACCTGCATGGGTGAATGTTTCATCCTCACACCCAATCGCATGGATTCCTATTAAAATGACTGGAATTCACCCACGAAAATTTGCCAAACTGTAAATATGACTGCCCTCAAGCACGAGAAGGTCGAGTGTGTACATGAGTGTGTGTGTGTTTGTTCCATTTGTTTAGTGAGACTCTGGGCCAGGGCTAACCAAACGATAGCTGTCGTCTGCTCTCTCATGGGTATCTCACTTCCTTACCCACGCACAGGAACCAGGCGCTGTTAGCTGGTGCCACTTGGGAAAAGAGTTAGATGATCTGCTGCCGTGTAGCTTGCAGCGAATTTAGCACAAACCAAAGAACCTTTCAAAGTTAAACAAATCACCCGCAGGCTATATGTCTCCTCCTATAAACCTCTACACATCTCACACACTCCCACTCACTTTCACTCTATCTCGCCTGTACTTTTTTCTTATAAATGTTTCTTAGAGTGTATTTCTGTATTTAAGCATCTTTAAAACATTGTAGATGGATTCCGATATCTGTTCATGCTGTTCTTAAAACAGAACATAACTGGGTGAATCTCATGATACTTGTACAGTATTACAGTATTACTCCCAAATTAAAAGAAAAATATAAAATGAAGCTGAAGCTGCATTTTTTTTTTTTTTTTTTTAATTTTTGCATATTATTTTTATGTCAATTACACACATTTAAGCTTGAAATTTTCATTTATGGGATATAGGTTATTATTAATGATATACATTATTCTCAATGATGGTTCTCATTAGTGTAATCCACTTATTTCTTTAAATAAATATTTTGCTCAATATTGTCAATTGTCAATCAATAGGAATTTATTACTGAAATACATTTTTACTTAAAATCAGAATAAATTAAAGGCAGTACATATATATATAATGCTGGTTCTGATAGAAAGGTGTCAGAATACACAGTGCGTCGCAGTTTGTTGCGTATGGAGCTGCATAGCTGCAGACCAGTCAGGGTGTCCATGCTGACCCCTGTCCACCGCCGAAAGCAACAACTGTGGGCACGTGAGCATCAGAACTGGACCACGGAGCAATGGAAGAAGGTGGCCTGGTCTGATGAATCACGTTGTTCTTTTACATCACGTGGATGGCCGGGTGCATGTGCGTCACTTACCTGGGGAACACATGGCACCAGGATGCAATTTGGGAAGAAGGCAAGCCGGCGGAGGCAGTGTGAGGCTTTGGGCAATGTTCTGCTGGGAAACCTTGGGTCCTGCCATCCATGTGGATGTTACTTTGACAAGTACCACCTACCTAAGCATTGTTGCAGACCATGTACACCCTTTCATGGAAACGGTATTCCCTGGTGGCTGTGGCCTCTTTCAGCAGGATAATGCACCCTGCCACAAAGCAAAAATGGAATGGTTTGAGGAGCACAACAACGAGTTTGAGGTGTTGACTTGGCCTCCAAATTCCCCAGATCTAATTCCAGTCGAGCATCTGTGGGATGTGCTGAACAAACAAGTCTGATCCATGGAGACTCCACCTCACAACTTACAGGACTTAAAGGATCTGCTGCTAACATCTTGGTGTCAGATACCACAGCACACCTTCAGGGGTCTAGAGGAGTCCATGCCTTGACGGGTCAGGGCTGTTTTGGCAGCAAAAGCGGGACCAACACAATATTAGGAAGGTGGTCATAATGTTTTGCCTGATCGATGTATATATTAGTGCTGTCAAACGATTAAAAAAATAACTAATTAATCACACATTTTTTTCTTTAATTAATCACAATTAAAACATTGGAGTTTTTTTATATTTTTATATTGTAATAATTTCACAGTTACTCTCCAAATTAATGTAGAAACAACTTAAAGATAGTATATTTGTTTAATGGCATATTTTTATGAATAAAGACCAGTATCATTGATACAATTACTGGAACTGATGTCTCTATGAAATAGATTTTTTTTAAAAAAACATTTATTATAGATATTCAGCGTTACAGTATAACTAAAAGCTGTCCATTTCAACATTTTTTTTTTTTTTAAATAACTTAATTTAAAGGTGCAATATGTTATTTTCTGTCCGCTAGAGGCCTATTCAAAACAAAGGCATAGCTTGATGACGGCAAGTTTGAGCGCGGAATCTTGGGATATGTGGTCTCCACCTCAACGGATGGTGGAATAGAATTGGGATAGGACTCGGGAAGAAATCATGTTCATGGATGAGATTATTAACATTACTGTAATATGAAGCAGAGCAGGAGCGAGTGTTGTGGAGCTGAACGAGGAGCTGGAGCGATTGATCAACACACGCCTCACGAGCAGCGGGACTTTTATTATGCCGTATGGCATTATTTTACTGTCAATTGTCGAGAGCACATTATTGTGACGCGAGAGCATATCAATGTAATGCGCGAGCGCAAATCTGTCCGCTCGCGCGCGGATTTCCTCTGCTCTCGCGCAAATCTGTCCGCTCGCGCGCGGATTTCCTTTGCTCTCGCGCAAATCTGGACGCGCGCGCTCAAATATACAGTACTCTCTTATGAACTGCCTCTCCTCTCGCTCAGATATTGCGTGTGCACGCTCAAAACTGTTTCCTGCGTGCTCAAACGTGTCCTGCGCGCTCAAACTGCACATGTGCGCTCACGAATCTCTCCGTGCTCTTGCAGAAATTAATTTGCTTTTGGATTAAATGCTGTCAAAAGTTATAAACCAATCAGAAGAGACGACTGATCCATGAAAATGCTACGTGGAATCTTATTGGCTGAGAGTGAACTGCGCCTGGAATTCTTTCGACAAAAATATATATTTTATTTCTTTACAATTTAATAATATTTATCAAATGTAACCTAGTCTAACTGCATCACATTACAGGTCAAACCCCTATTTATCTAAACAAACAAACAAAAAATGTTTCTTAAAGTTATTGTGGTCATACGTTTTGTGTTGAAATTTAAAAAAAAAAAAATAGGTAACATTTTACAATAAGGTTTTTATTTGTTAACATTAGTTAATGTATTATCTAACATGAACTAACAATGTGCAATACATTACTGTAATTATTAATCTTTGTTAACGTTAAAAATACAGCTGTTTGTTGGTTGTTTACTTCACAGTGCATTTAATAATGTTAACAAATACAACATTTGATTTTAATAACGTATTAGTAAATGTTGAAATTAACATTAACAAATATTAATAAATGCTGAAGAAGAGCAATTCATTATTAGTTAATGTTAACTAATGCAGTTAAATAATGTTAACGCAACCTTATTGTAAAGTATTACCAACAAACATCTTCTGATTTAAGACCGAACAAGATCAGGGTCAAATCGTCATTCCCTTAATACTTAATGTGGAGATCACATATACCACCATAGTCAATTTCTTTTGAGGTCTGGAATTAATGATTCTGATACATCAAATACATTTTAACAGTCACTGGTCACCACCTACTGGCAGAACAGTGTAACAACATTAGTTTCAACATTCATTTAGCTACTTATTTTAATTGCTGAAATCAGTGTATATTCAGACTATAAATTGTTATTGCAATACTTGCATTATTATTTAATGTTTGCAACACAGATGTAGCAATAGTATGTTGTTGAAAACACTTTGTGAAGCTGTTTAAAACATATAGCTTACATGACCACTGCTTTCAGCAGCAATGCAAAAGCAGGTTTAAATATTCTGGTATGATTGTAATTTCAAAAGGTTTAATAGACATAACCGAATCGTTGTCATTTAGGAATAAGATCGCGTTCTTTTGCTTAATCGTGCATACACAAGAGCTTAGGTATTTTTGTATGTCATGTTTTATACCAGACCTCAAAAGAAATTGACTATGGTGGTATGTGATCTCCACATTAAGTATTAAGGGAATGACGATTTGACCCTGATCTTGTTCGGTCTTAAATCAGAAGATGTTTGTTGGTAATACTTTACAATAAGGTTGCGTTAACATTATTTAACTGCATTAGTTAACATTAACTAATAATGAATTGCTCTTCTTCAGTATTTATTAATATTTGTTAATGTTAATTTCAACATTTACTAATACGTTATTAAAATCAAATGTTGTATTTGTTAACATTATTAAATGCACTGTGAAGTAAACAACCAACAAACAGCTGTATTTTTAACGTTAACAAAGATTAATAATTACAGTAATGTATTGCACATTGTTAGTTCATGTTAGATAATACATTAACTAATGTTAACAAATAAAAACCATATTGTAAAATGTTACCTATTTTTTTTTTTTTTTTAATTTCAACACAAAACGTATGACCACAATAACTTTAAGAAACATTTTTTGTTTGTTTGTTTAGATAAATAGGGGTTTGACCTGTAATGTGATGCAGTTAGACTAGGTTACATTTAAAAATATTATTAAATTGTAAAGAAATAAAATATATATTTTTGTCGAAAGAATTCCAGGCACAGTTCACTCTCAGCCAATAAGATTCCATGTAGCATTTTCATGGATCAGTCGTCTCTTCTGATTGGTTTTATAACTTTTGACAGCATTTAATCCAAAAGCAAATTAATTTCTGCAAGAGCACGGAGAGATTCGTGAGCACATGTGCAGTTTGAGCGCGCAGGACACGTTTGAGCACGCAGGAAACAGTTTGAGCGTGCACACGCAATATCTGAGCGAGAGGAGAGGCAGTTCATAAGAGAGCACTGTATATTTGAGCGCGCGCGTCCAGATTTGCGCGAGAGCAAAGGAAATCCGCGCGCGAGCGGACAGATTTGCGCGAGAGCAGAGGAAATCCGCGCGGGAGCGGACAGATTTGCGCTCGCGCATTACATTGATATGCTCTCGCGTCACAATAATGTGCTCTCGACAATTGACAGTAAAATAACGCCATAATGCCGCAGTTGCTGCAGTCTGCTTTTCCGGTCATGAGTATTAGGTAACACAGCTGTGTTTATCATATTAGATACATTTGAGTGTGTTGAAAATGATGTTATAACGTTACTCTGTGCGTTCGCTCAGCGGCTGCTGTGAGACACTGTTACACACTGCAGTAAGATAGATCGATTTTACAATATCATATTAATTGCTGGATGGCTTGTGTTGATAAATGGCATGCAATTCATTTTAAAATGTATTGTATGATGGAAAAAATTAGGGCTGGGCGATATATCGCATGCGATTCTCACGCGCATTTCGTCAGTAAAGCCGGTTCCCTGATTACCGCTAAATCGCCATCACCTGCTTTCAAATGAAGCGCCATTTAACAGACAGAGCCGTAGTTCACTGATAACCCACGCAAATATCGCGTTCATTATCGAAGGCGATTCATCTGCGATATGAACGTGATATTGCGTGGCTTATCAGTGAACTACGGCTCTGTCTGTTAAATGGCGCTCCGTTTGAAAGCAGGTGATGGCGATTTAGCGGTAATCAGGGAACCGGCTTTACTGACGAAATGCGCGTGAGAATCGCATGCGATATATCGCCCAGCCCTAGAAAAAATGCTGTATTACTGTTACTAAAAATAAAGCTGCATCTGATTATGCTATGTTAGCTACTTGACAAAATAGTGTTTTTCTCTGAGGCATGGTAAAGCATGGTACTCGCAAAAAATCAAGAAAATTCGATTTAAGCAATAAGACTAAACGTGTTGAGCTATATAACAAAAATTAGTTTTCTATCTATAAATACATGAAAACAGTTGTTCCCTTGTCTATTAAAGCATGCAAATATTAAAGCGTCTTTGGTGTTTCCATGGTTACTACAAAATAAAACCGGAAACCGAGGGTAACGCGGGTATGACGCAATTGACAGGCGACTCCTCACACGTCCCGGAGCCTTGGTTAAAACTTAAAATTGCAATGTTCTCACGATTTACAAACAGTTGCAAACATTTGGGATATTGTAAGTACTCAAGTGAACAAAATATATAACACTGGCCTAATGGTTTTTAGATATTTTACTGCAAAATTCTTACATATTGCACCTTATGTGAACTTGGGTGGGAAATATACAGAAATTGAATAAAGTTATCAAACACTTTACAGTCTTCACTGCATAAATTAAAAATTAAATACAGATTAATCCTTATTAAAGCTACATACACTCTGTTATCTTTGTTCTTTGATTAACATTAATGACAGACATCACAGCAACTGGTTTATTAGGCTGCTGTGACTTTAATAGCTGCCGCTACCGAACATGACGCGGATCTTGACAATTTTAATGGTCTACTTTATACATTATTGACATGTAGTTGCAAAGTTACTTACTGTATAGTCAGTAGAATGTCTGTTGGGGATCATCAAAATAAAGTGTTATATTAAGCAGACAGTCTAATAATATTCTAATGATAGTTAGCTGCTATGTAGTTGCAAAAATACTTATAGTTAGTAGAATGTCTAGAAGTGGCTTTGGATAAAATATCTACCAAATGCATAAATGTAAACAATCATAAGGCTTATCCTTCTATCAGAGATCAGTCTTAAATCAGTGGACACATGGAATAACTGACAGCCATAATATTAGCAGGCAGTTGGACTGACTATAATTCAGTTGTCAAGAGGTGATCGCATTCATCCATCTCCATTGTAATTACATTTATTAATCCTACATCTAAGTAAATATGAAAGCCAAAGTCTGTAAAAGCTGAAGGACATCAATCCATGTTTAATGTGCTGAAAGAAGGAAGCATGCAGGGAAAAAAATCGAAAGTTATTGGTGTTGCAAAATCAATAGTTATTTTTATAATAGAGAGTCCATCGTATCATTTTAGCAGCGCTCTATTGTATTCTCAGATTGGCACTGGACAATTGCTTCATCCATGCACTATTACACAGATGTGGCTATTTTTCCTAAAGAGAATATGATCATCTCCGATTGCTGGCTTTAGCTCTGATAATAGTTATTATAAGAGAGGGACTGGTAGCCAGACACTTAAATGTTATTAGCACAGCCATATTTTACTGTCCAACACTGGGCACAATGTATTCACAGGGGAGCACACACTATTTTTTATATGCGGCTAGATTAGCATTATCCCATCGGCAAGATGACATATAAACGCTGAGCACACAACTGTCAAATTAAATAAGATTCAGACTAACTTTAAAGTGTGACTGCAACTGAGATCCTGGTGTTAGCAATATCATAATAATCTCGAGTATACAAATAACATTTGACATTTCCATAGTAAAAGCATCAACGATATAATCATTGAGTAAAACAAAGTCTTTTGGATAGAGCAACAGTATTCAAAGAGGTAAATAAATGCGAGCTTTAAATCTTCATTGCTCTGGGCCCGACAGGCTCGGAGCTCATTTAAAGTAGGGCAGCTCTATCCAGGTCAAGTGGGAGTCAGTGATCTGAGGAGCTAATGCTCTCCAGAGGAAGACCTGCATGTACACAGAGTCATGCTTTACCTGCAGGGACATTTGTGGGTCTGTGATGCCTGAAGAGAAGTCGGAAGCCTTTCAAGCCAATATTCTAATGGGTGGATGTGGAGAGGTGGGGGATGTGAATGAAAATTAGAAGAGATTTATACTTTTAAAAAATTGACAATGGAATAATGCACTTGATATTTTTGGAACAGGCATATTTACACATTACACATACACATTTAGCTAATAAAATGATTATATATATATATATATATATATATATATATATATATATATATATATATATATATATATATATAGATAGATAGATAGATAGATAGATAGATAGATAGACTGTATAAAAGTAGACTGTATTTGAAGCCCAAAGTGGGCGGAGCCAGTCGTTGCCATCTTGGCAGCGTCACCGCATGTCACTCCCTGATAACCCAAAATGGGCAAAGAGGCGGGACATGGATGTAGCTAACAGACAGCAGAAAAACGGCTAGTAGTGACAGCAGCAGCAATCCATCCTGTCACTCAGTTGGCCACGCCCTTAATTATGCAGAACTTTAAGGCTTAATATAACTTAAACGGATAAGCTATATAAAATTCACCTCCCTCACAGTTGTCATGAAGGGCAAAATTAGCTATATAAACCAAAACCACTTTTTGTACCAGGCTGTAAACTTTTTTTTTTCTGCTGTAAAGTTGGGCATTTTAACATGGGGAGTCTAAGGGATGAACTTCCTTTTGGAGCCTGTCTCTAGCGGCCAGTCGATGAATTGCAGTTTAAGTCACTTCCGTGTTGGATTCAAGAGAGACAGGAAGGTTGCCACTTGGTTTATATACACTATGGTTCAATGTTTATAACGTGTATATATATATATATATATATATATATATATATATATATATATATATACAGATATAATATACTTGCGGTAGTAGCCGGGCGAAAAATCCTCCTATTACCCATGGCACAAAAATGGTCTACTACATGTGACAAACAAATAATGTGTGATTTTTAACAGTATTTTTATTTATTGAAATTAATTTTAATAACATAGCATATTACATTTAATTACATACTAATATTATGCATTGTAAATTATGCAAAATTACAGCATTTAAATGGTTCACCTTTTCCTATGTTCTCCTTGCTGTCATATAGTGTCTCTCTCAGTGAATGGGACACAAATTTTACTAGTAAAATTCATAAAATGAATAATATATGTGTCAAATAATGTTCTTAGTCTTTTCTTCCTGTGGGAGAGACTACAATAATTTACTATGAATTAAATGGAAATCAAATTAAATACAATTTATTGTTTAACCAAAATACCAATAATGCCCAAAAGAAAAAACTTAGCGTGTGACTTTTAATTATAAACAAGCCCGAAATACACAGGTACTCTTATTTTGAAATGTCTGTACCTATTGCAGGCTGATCCTTCAGATTCTTACAATCGTCTAAAACATTTTATATAAAGGCCATAATGTAGACTTTGTAATAATTCATCAACTTGAGTTCATTAGCAATCGCTTGGCATAAATCTGCGCTTTTCATTGATTGAGAATCACTTTGAAGCAGACTGAAGCACTGTTGCGCGGGCTTGTAGAACACGCAACAGTGCCGCCTTGTGATTTTGCAAAATGCAGCGCCTGTGGGAATGTCAGCGGGAGTAAACTGTTCTGATGCACACATAACGACCAGGTACAAAACGACTAGTTAATCGATCGCGGATGGTTTCATTATCTTGCGCGGATATAAAAGTATAAGAGGATAAACAATAATAAAAGCAAAAATGTGTCTCCAAATATACTTGGGCGAGGCCGCCCATGTATAATAACGGCCGCCCAAGTAAAGTCTATGTGTTGGGAAGCACTGATATATATATATATATATATATATATATATATATATATATATATATATATATATATATATATATATATATATATATATATATATATCAGTGCTTCCCACATTATATTTATATGTATATGTATATTTATACACAGCAAAATCCCCAGAGTTAAATCAACTCTGCTCAGAGAACATATGGTCCCTCTCTACATAGAGTTAAAATAACACTGAAGCAGAGTTAAAGTTAATGAGATAATATGCTGTTTGTGGAGTTGTTTAATTAGATCTTGAGAGATTTAATGTCTTTTATCTTCAGATGATTTCATCTAAGGCTGTGGCTAGATGTCCTTTGTAGTTATGGTGATTATGCTTGTTAACAGCAGGTGTTCATCACTAATGCTCAATCATAACTTAATCACTTAATTATCTCATTAACTAACTCTGCTTCAGTGTTACTTTAACACTATATAGAGAGGGACATATGTAATCTGAGCAGAGTTGATTTAAATCTGGGGATTTTGATGTGTATATTAAAAACATATTTTCAGACATAATATTTTTATAAAATAGCTAAAATTAGTTGATCACTAAAATGAAACAAATGAAACGAGATAATATTTCTTTAAGTTGGTATTTTTTTTTGTATTTTTTTTAAAAAAAATGTCTTCAATCAAGCATTTCTTATGATTATTTTATATCACTCAAGACTTTTATAAAGTGTTTTAATTGTTAAAGTCAAAAGTCTTAAGGTCTCTTTCTGATAACAAGTTTTTAATGTTGCATATATGTCTATGTTGTTCAAGACAAACCATGTGCAAATTCATCACTCAACACTATTGCTGAGTATTTTCTCCTTAAAACTACAGTCAGTGTACCAAAGACGGTCTCAAAAACGTGAAACTGTTTCCTGCAGTCACAAACAAGTAACAAATCCCATCAACATGCGGGCGGGGCTTTTCCACAGTGAGAACAAGAACACCTTTAAGAAGGGACAGGAATAATTGGGACCATGTTTGAACTAGAAACTGATTCATAAGAAGAAGAGAGTGAATTATACAGGCTCATCTACAAGGTGATGTTTCAGTATGGTAATATATTTTATGTATGGCTTACTACAACGTCGGACACATAACGGTAATCTAATACTTAGCATTTTGCTATCATGTTATCAAACAGCTAATAATGTGTTGCTAATGTCACACAAACCATGTTCCCGTTCATCATTTCAGAGTCAGACAGCTGTCTGACTCTGAGATGATGAACAGGAACATGGTTTGTGTGACATTAGCAACACATTATTAGCTGTTTGATAACATAGTCAAGCAAAATGCTAATCATATTAATTACCGTTATGTGTCCAACGTTGTAGTAAGCCATACATAAAATGTATTACCATTCTGAAACATCACCTTGTAGATGAGCCTGTATAATTCACTCTCTTCTTCTTTTGAATCAGTTTCTGGTTCAAACATATATGGCTGAATTAAACCAATATTTCCATTTGCTATTGTATCACTTTTACTACAGCTGACTGAGTGGATTAGGTCGTCAGAGCCGTGATTCAGTGGAGGAGTGGACCTAATTTGCATATTCATAAATCCACGTATACTAAATGAGTCAAGGGTGTGCATTCATGCTATTTTAAGGCACGATGAAATTATTTTCACAGGGGGAAAAAGTTTGAATATGTCATTTTGATGATCAAAGATGAGTTTTAAGGGATAAAATTACTGACTGCAGGGGGATTTTAAAGATGTTCTTGTTTAAAAGATGTTTATATATCACTGAAAAACACATGCCATGTAATGGTCAATTAGAAAACAAAAAATCACTATAATCTGTTTGTAGGTCAGCCATTGGTTTATGTACCTAGAAACAATGAAGGTGCAAAACCAGTTCAGCATTCTGTCGTATGCATAATTTCTTGTACCCGGAGAGGTGTGGTATCTAATCCCTGGCAGGTGGAGCGTGATGGAGCTCGCTGGGGAAGATAAGACTTCCTGTTCCATTACTGAACCTTCACTGCCCCACTTTTCCCATCCTGACGCTGGGAACGTCGCAGGCCTGGTTGAACAGGGTACAGATAACCAAAGACCTGCCACACTCAGGTAAATCAATCTCCACCTCCTGCTGCGGCTGTGGAGATTATTATTTTATTTATTTTTTACTTATTTTATTTTATTTCAGGCGAGAACAGGTGGAGGTGAGGGGGAGAAATGTTGCAAAGTTTCTTTCAGCAGCTCCAGTTTTAAAAGCATGCTCTGAAATTAGGCTACAAGACTGAAGACATTTTCTTAAGTATTTTTCTGATTTTCTTGTAAAAATATCAGGGCATAAGATATGAATATACACTGCTCAAAAAAAAAAAAAAATTAAAAAAAAAATTTTTATTCAGAGAATAGCATCAAAGTCAGTTAAACTCCTGGGGTATTGATCTGGTCAGTTCAGTAGCAGAGGAGGGTTGTTAATCAGTTTCAGCTGCTTTGGTGTTAATGAAATTAATAACATTTGCACTAGATGGGCAACAATAAGACGACCCCCCAAACTGGAATGGTTTTACAGGTGGAGGCCACTGACATTTTTTCTTGGCTAGAGGTCAGTGTCACTACTGGTAAGCATGAGACGATACCTGGACCCTACAGAGGTTGCACAGGCAGTCGAACTCCTCCAGGATGGCATATCAATACGTGCCAATGCCAAGAAGGTTTGTTGTGTCTCCCAGAACAGACTCAAGAGCATGGAGGAGATTCCAGGAGACAGGCAGTTACTCTAGGAGAGCTGGACAGGGCCATAGAAGGTCCTTAACCCATCAGCAGGACCGGTGTCTGCTCCTTTGTGCAAGGAGGAACAGGTTGAGCACTGCCAGAGCCCTACAAAATGACCTCCAGCAGGCCACTGGTGTGAATGTCACTGACCAAACAATCAGAAACAGACTTCATGAGGGTGGCCTGAGGGCCCGAACGTCATGGTGCTCGATTGGCATTTGCCATTGAACACCAGAATGGGCAGGTCCCGTCCACTGGAGCCCTGTGCTTTTCACAGATGAGAAGCAGGTTCATCCTAAGCACATGTGACAGATGTGAAAGGGTCTGGAGAAGCCGTGGAGAATGTTATGCTGCATATGTAACATCGTTCAGCATGACCAGTTTGGTGGTGGGTCAATGATGGTCTGGGAAGGCATATCCATGGAGGGATGCACAGACCTCTACAGGCTAGACAATGGCACCCTGACTGCCATTAGGTATTGGGATGAAATCCTTGGACTCCACTTGTCAGACCCTACACTGGTGCAGTGGGTCCTGAGTTCCTCCTGGTGCACAGCAATGCCCAGACCTCATGTGGTGAGAGTATGCAGGCAGTTCGTGGAGAATGAAGGAATTGATACCATTGAATGGCCCCCACGCTCGCCTGACCTAAATCCAATAGAACATCTCTGGGACATTCCAGATCCGGGATGTTTTCAGGCATGCATACAAGCACATGGGGGCCATACAAACTGCTGAGTACCATTTTGAGTTGCTGCAATGAAATTTCAGCAAAATGAACTAGCCTGCTGCATCATTTTTTCACTTTGATTTTCGGGATGTCTTTGAATTCAGTCCTCTGTAGGTTGTTAGGCTTCTGTTTAAAAAAAAAAAAAAAAAAAAAAAAAAAAAAAAAAATATATATATATATATATATATATATATATATATATAAAATTAAGCTTATTGCAAATTTTAGATGTTTAGATTGTTTAGATTTAGAATAGATTTAGAATGTTTAGATTTAGAATTTTAGATTGCAAGTTTTAGATGTTTACTAAGATCCTTCTATTATCTATTGAATACCACAATAATATTTATATATATATATATATATATATATATATATATATATATATATATATATATATATATATATATAATTAAATTTAAGACAGATTATTACAATACAAAATGTTTTATTTTTTCAGTGAGTAACTGGAAAGTAAACTTGAGAAATGTAGTTAAGATTTTCTTCAGCAGACTGGCAGAGATGGGATTTGCGATGTTAGTTGTGGTAAACGTTGAATGTCGTCATAAAGAGGCTGAGGAGAGACTGTCCATCAGTAGACCAATGCGGTGATACAATCATGCTGTCATCTCTCACTCTGTCTCTCTCTCTCTCTCTCTCCCTCTCCTCTTTTCTTCTTTGTAGATAATGGCACCTCTAGAACAGACGGCATCTTTGCTCTTTATCAGATAATGTATCAACACAGGCTTCCAGCCTTCAGCTATTTCCGGACGACTCCCCGCCATCCCTAAAACCATATCAACCTTTTTACAATCTCCCACCTTCATCTTCCATCAGATTTTACATCCTGAAAAGGACATTAACAGTTCAAACTAGATTCCACCTCGAGATAGGTTGATCAACACTTTTATATTTAAATCTTATTTCATAAGACACCAAAAATAGAACCGTATAATGTTACACCAGCAGCAGAGCCACGTGAATCTAGAGTGACATGACATTTCACAGGTACGAAACTATGTAGAAATTCCATTATATGCTACAATTACAGGTTACAAATACAGTTGACCTGAAAAATCTTTGCAGTATTTATACACCGGTAAAGTCAACATGAAACATCATCTGCAATTGTGTATTAAAGGGGCCATGAACTGCATTTTTTAAAACTTTTATAATGTTCTTTTTATAATGTTTTTACGTTAAAAATGATAAAAAATAGAAGTAATAGGCTATTTTTTAAACTGTTTTTGACCCTCTCATGAAAAAAAACACCATTTTGATTCAAGCATCGGAAGAAAAGGCGGCTGTGAAAATAAATCTGCATTGTTAATCCTTTTGATCTTTCATTCAAAAAATTCATAAAATTCTAACCTTTCATTGGGGGGTGGGGGGACTCACATTATGAAATAAATGTTTTTCTCCAATACATGTTGTCCATAATGATTGGCACCCCTAGAAATTCTTATGAGTAAAATATCTCTGAAGTATATTCCCATTCATATTTACATTTTTTTTTTTTTTTTTTTAAGCACACCAGGGTGACTAGGAGCATGACAATTGTCCAGCCATGACTTCTTGTTCCACAGGAGTACAAATATGTGTAAACACAAAGCCCAAATTCCCTTAATCATTCATCACAATGAGAAAAACCAAAGAATATAGTTCTGATGTGCAGCAAAAGATTGTTGAGCTTCACAATATAGAAAATGGCTATAAGAAAAAAGCTAACAAATTGAAATCCTCATTTCCTCCATCAGGGCAATAATTAAGAAGTTCCAATCAACTAAAGATGTTTCAAATCTGCCTGGAAGAGGACGTGTGTCTAAATCGCATGGCGAGGAGGAGAGTTTGAGTGGCCAAAGACTCTCCAATGATCACAGCTGAACAATTGCAGAGATTAGTTGAGTCTTGAGTCTCAGAAAGCCTAAAAAAAAGATCAAACAGCACCTACATCCCCACAAGTTGTTCAGGAGGGTTTCAAGAAAAATCCTCTGCTCTCATCCAGAATCAATCTCCAGCATATTCAGTTGTTAGTCAAGACTGGAACTTCAAACGGGACCAGCTTCTATGGTCAGATGAAACTAAAACAAGAGCTTTTTGGCAGCAAACCCACCAGATGGGTTTGGTGCACACAGGGATAAAAAGTACCCCATGCCCACGGTTAAATATACTGTTGGATCTTTAATGTTGTGGGCCTATTTTGTTGCTGGACATCTTGTTCAGATACATGGTACTTGGAGTTACCACAGTTATTGCTGACAGGATAACTTTTCATTATTTCATTAACTATTCATTATTCATCTTTTTCAGTACCGTGAAAATAAATTGAGTACATATCAAATATGTAACAGACAAAGCAATAATGACACATGGTAAAAACACTTTTACTCACACTTTTGTGTTGCGACATTACTGTCGGATCCAATATAGTCGCCACTGCATCATCTATAATTTTAAGTCCCTCTGAAAAGTCTGCGTCGAATAGTGTCTTATTTAAAAACGAATTGGCAGTATGAAGCGAACACGGACCGTGTCTAACTGATGCGATCTACAACTTTGTTAAAAATAAAGTTAATCCTCACTTTCTTAATGTTAGAATCATAAGAAAGACAATGCAAAGACTGCGTTTTTCCACAACTTGGCACTGCAAAATGTCTTATAATCTCTATTGTTTTAATGCTGGAGTAATCCTGTGCTTGTGTCTCTCTTGTATTTTACTACTACATGACATGCGCAAACTGTTGGGTGGGGCTAAAGGGGCAATGATGTAGAAGTAGGCATTGATCTTCTCCAGAGGCGATCTTTCATCACACTATGATGCCATACTGAGACAAAATCCGACACAAGTCATTTTGGGAGCTGTTAAAAAGCTGTTTTTGGATTAACGAAGAAGCTTTGAGGTCAGAATTTTTTATAGTATTTTTATAGTAAAATGACCTCTTATATAAAAATGTTCAGAGTCATTCAGACGATTGAGATCTTTTGGGGGTGTGCCGGGTATTGTTAGTTTACATTCTGTAATTTTCTATGCTGTGATATGTTGGGGTGGGGGGATTTCTGAAAGGGACACAAACAGACTTAACAAACTGGCCAGCTCAGTTATGGGGTGCTCTCTGCCCTCTGTTGATGAAACTGGGCAAGAAAGGATAGTAGGGAAGCTGTCTTCTATTATAAAGTATAAATCTCACCCCCTCCATGATACAGTGCAAGCTATGTGTAGCTCATTTAGCAAGAGACTTATTTACCCACGTTGTTCAAAAGAGAGATAAAGAAGGTCTTTTCTTCCATCTGCCATGAGACTGTTTAATCAAATGTGATCAGGATTTGGTGTAATTTTCATTGTGTATTTTCTGTGTATATCTTACTTAAAGTATGTTTTTGCTGCTCTGATACGTGAACCCTCCCCCAATCAATCAATCAATCAATCAATCAATCAATCAATCAATCAATCAATCAATCAATCAATCAATCAATCAATCAATCAATCAATCAATCAATCAATCAATCAATCAATCAATCAATCAATCAATCAATCAATCAATCAATCAATCAGTATGTGTGGCTTCAATCAATCAAGGAAAATTTGATTTCTCAATTCATGATTAACAAAGCAATTGGTTCAAATTTGCTTCATGTTGACTTTAAAAAAATCTAAATCTAAATGTACTAATAACAAAAGGCAAATATAGGCTCTACATGCCTCTACCTACATTTTTTCAAAAACATACCCAATACACACAACTCACTGCAGTTTCCAGCTGATATGAACACTAGTGGCAGTAAAACACCAACAACGTATTCCTTTTCACACAAATTATGATTACAGGGGCAGATTATCGATTAATAAATACTAATTTTCACAAGGTTCCTTGCACAATACTGTGTTATGACCTTAAAATACTTTTACCATAGTACGTGATTTGTGGACTAATATATTTTGACATTTGCATCACATAACCACCTCTTGGTACACTTCGTAGCTCACCTGGTACAGCATTGGATTTGCGATTTGGAGGGTCCCGTGAGACAAAAATTACAATAAAAGAGCTCAAGACTTCGCAAAGCAACCTAAAATGACATGGCAAATGTGTTTTTATCTCACATTTGCCTTTGTTAACATTGTGTAGGTGGTTCATTAACGTGATTAACCTTTTAGTGTCACTTACCAATATTTCATTTCTGAACTCCTGTGATGCGTACAACATCCAACACAATAAAACATCGCCACATTCACGTTCATCTCTTTTGTATGGAAGCTTGTTTCCCCTCACAGAATAAAACATAAAATAGGTCATTGCAACTCTCACCAATCTGACTTTATAACTCACAATTGCAAGTTTCTATCTCATAATTCTGAGAAAAAAAGTCAGATATAAATTTACAATTGATATAAACTCAGACCTAAAAAAAAGGGTCAGAATTGTGAGATATAAAGTAAGAATTGCAAGAAAAAGAGTCTATAAATCTCGAAATTCTGACCTTATTTCTCAAAAATGTAAATTACCCTTTTTATCTTTTTACTCCATGGGGAATTAAGCTTCCATGCTTTCAAATAAAACTGAAACCGCTTTCAGTGTCACTCACTGGAGATTTCACTGTAAAAGTGTCGCGAAATGTTGCCACAGGCCCGTTTTTCCAATGAGTCACGCTTGCAAAAAAAGGCTGCATGGTGGTGTTTAATGAGTGAGAAGAGTTTGGATCATTTCCTTTTTCGATTCTGACCATCCATTCCTAAAGATAAGACAGTATTCCAGTCTGTATATGTAACGAAGAAGAGTTTTAGTTTTTATATGTCCAGTATGGACTCAAAACAGCTCTTGTACATCAGGAATGAGGTACAGCATGTAAAATAGGGGTAGATGGGTAATTAAAGGCTGTCTTAGTGGGTGATTACAGTGCTTTACTTCATAATGACAGTGTAGGAGTTTACCAAGAACTTAGATTACTGTCTTCAGAGTGGAACATGTGCACACAGGCGTACATTATAAAAATAAATGACGGAAAAGGGAACAAAATAACCAGCTAAGAGAGTTTATCAGTGTCCTCAATTTGCCTGTGTGACCATTTAAACATTTTCTGTTTGTGTGTTTGTTTGTTTGTTTTGGGAACGGTTGTAAACTAGCAAAGCATTAATTGATATCCTACAATCACGCTTTGCTCTCAGTGACAATGAACTATGATCATTATTATTTAACCTTTAATTTGAATCGAACACAGTCAGCACTGATAAAACATGACAAAAGCCAACCTCAAGAGGATGGAGAATTATCCCAGTGACCTCTTGCGGAGAAATGTGAGCTCCCAGCAGTTTTCAATGTCACTCTGATGGCATGCCACCTAAATAGGGGATGAAAAAAAAAATCAATATTTGATTATAAAATGTATATTTCTTATCTCTTGTCTTGTTATCCCTGCCCCCCACCCCCACCAAAAAAAAAATAAAAAAAAAATCGTGTTATCTGAAAATGTCTAACCTTCACAAGGTTATAGAAGATTAGTGGCTGGTCAGGAGCACCATTATGTTTTATATGATTCATTTAGACGTAACATATGAGTAGCTGAAATTACATGAACTAATTTTTCAAAATCAAAAGAGTTTGGTTTATAAGAGAGAAAGTTTTTAGGTGACTTTTAAACAGCCTTTTTGCTGTTTATTTAAATAGTATGTGACAAATTATTCTTTAAAAGTACAAATAATCCATGTAGCCTGTCAATTAACCCTTTAACATCAGCCATAAAACCTGTGTAATAATAAAGTATAATAATTACAAAAGAAATTTATTGAAATAGTTCTAGGTCAAGTATAGCATGACATACTTCAGGACATACCCATATAAACTACCTTTCAAAAGTTTAAGGTCACTAAGGTTTAATCAAAGACAATAATATTTCTATTTAAAAAGAGTGCATTAAATTGATCAAAAGTCTGGTATCCAATGTGGACAAGGACTCTATACTTGAACTCCTTACCTGCGATTCAGCAAATGATATTCTCCTGTTGCTCTCGATCGTCTCCCGTGTCTCATTGTGTTCTCCATCAAGCGTCACGTGTGCTCTTCTGATCATCCACCATTCTCCAGTTCTTCACGCTATTTGCCCTGGTAAAAAAGAAAGACATTGTTATTCATCTGCCATCATCCTCATACCATGCAATAACTGCATTACTTACCTGTTTGACATAATTTACAACTGGTTCATGAACTTTTCCTGTCTCTGAGTCTGATGATAATAATAATGTTTCTTTGAGCATCAAATCAGCATATCAGAATGATATCTGAAAGATCATGTTAATGCTGAAAATTCAGCGTTGCCATCATATGAATAAATTACAGGACCTATTATGCCCTTTTACAAAATCTAGATTTTTTCGTAGTCCACTAAAATAGATTAGTTCATAAAGAATAGTTTAAAAAAAAAACACAGTATTTTTCCTATATTTGACATTGTTACAGCTCCTCTCTTCCCTATGGAGTCCTGCACATGACATGGAGGAAAAAAAAATTGTTCTCTCGATTTAACAAATTGTGCGCACTATTTACTCTTTCGTTCCCTCGATTTGCTAAATCGCACGCACAATTTACTATTTCGTTCTCTCGATTTGCTAAATCGCACGCACAATTTACTATTTCGTTCTCTCGATTTGCTAAATCGCACGCACGATTTACTATTTCATTCCCTTGATTTGCTAATTTGTGTGCATGATTTACTATATCGTTCCCTCGATTTGCTAAATCATGCGCACGATTTACTATTTCATTCCCTCAATTTGCTAATTTGTGTGCACGATTTACTATATCGTTCCCTCGATTTGCTAAATCGCGTGCACAATTTACTATTTCGTTCCCTCGATTTGCTAAATCGCACGCACAATTTACTATTTCGTTCTCTCGATTTGCTAAATCGCACGCGCAATTTACTATTTCATTCCCTCGATTTGCTAAATCACGTGCACGATATACTATTTTGTTCCCTCGATTTTCTAAATCGTACGCACGATTTGCTATTTTGTTCCCTCGATTTGCTAAATCGCACGCACAATTTACTATTTCATTCCCTCGATTTGCTAAATCACGTGCACGATTTACTATTTCGTTCCCTCGATTTGTTAAATCGCGTGCACGATTTACTATTTCGTTCCCTCGATTTGTTAAATCGCGTGCACGATTTACTATTTCGTTCCCTCGATTTACGAAATTGTTTGCACAATTTACTATTTTGTTCCCTCGATTTGCTAAATCAGGCATCTAAATCGCACGCACAATTTACTATTTAGTTCCCTTGATTTGCTAAATCACGTGCATGATATTCTATTTCATTCCTTCGATTTGCTAAATCGTACGCACGATTTACTATTTCATTCCCTCGATTTGCTAAATTGTACGCACGATTTACTATTTCGTTCCCTCGATTTGCTAAATCGCGTGCACGATGTACTATTTCGTTCCCTCGATTTGCTAAATCGCGTGCACGATTTACTATTTCGTTCCCTCGATTTGCTAAATCGCGTGCACGATTTACTATTTCGTTCCCTCGATTTGCTAAATCGCGTGCACGATGTACTATTTCGTTCCCTCGATTTGCTAAATCGCGTGCACGATGTACTATTTCGTTCCCTCGATTTGCTAAATCGCGTGCACGATGTACTATTTCGTTCCCTCGATTTGCTAAATCGCGTGCACGATTTACTATTTCGTTCCCTCGATTTGCTAAATCGCGTGCACGATGTACTATTTCGTTCCCTCGATTTGCTAAATCGCGTGCACGATGTACTATTTCGTTCCCTCGATTTGCTAAATCGCGTGCACGATATACTATTTCATTCCCTCGATTTGCTAAATCGTACGCACGATTTACTATTTCATTCCCTCGATTTGCTAAATCGTACGCACGATTTACTATTTCGTTCCCTCGATTTGCTAAATCGCGTGCACGATGTACTATTTCGTTCCCTCGATTTGCTAAATCGCGTGCACGATGTACTATTTCGTTCCCTCGATTTGCTAAATCGCGTGCACGATGTACTATTTCGTTCCCTCGATTTGCTAAATCGCGTGCACGATGTACTATTTCGTTCCCTCGATTTGCTAAATCGCGTGCACGATTTACTATTTCGTTCCCTCGATTTGCTAAATCGCGTGCACGATGTACTATTTCGTTCCCTCGATTTGCTAAATCGCGTGCACGATGTACTATTTCGTTCCCTCGATTTGCTAAATCGCGTGCACGATTTACTATTTCATTCCCTCGATTTGCTAAATTGTACGCACGATTTACTATTTCGTTCCCTCGATTTGCTAAATCGCGTGCACGATGTACTATTTCGTTCCCTCTATTTGCTAAATCGCGTGCACGATTTACTATTTCGTTCCCTCGATTTGCTAAATCGCGTGCACGATGTACTATTTCGTTCCCTCTATTTGCTAAATCGCGTGCACGATTTACTATTTCGTTCCTCGATTTGCTAAATCGCGTGCACGATGTACTATTTCGTTCCCTCGATTTGCTAAATCGCGTGCACGATGTACTATTTCGTTCCCTCGATTTGCTAAATCGCGTGCACGATGTACTATTTCGTTCCCTCGATTTGCTAAATCGCGTGCACGATTTACTATTTCGTTCCCTCGATTTGCTAAATCGCGTGCACGATTTACTATTTCGTTCCCTCGATTTGCTAAATCGAGTGCACGATTTACTATTTCGTTCGCTCAATTTGCTAAATCGCGTGCACGATTTACTATTTCGTTCCCTCGATTTGCTAAATCGCGTGCACGATTTACTATTTCGTTCCCTTGATTTGCTAAATCGCGTGCACGATGTACTATTTGCTAAATCACGTTCCCATTATTATTATTATTCCCATGCAGCTAGGAATAATGGAATAGGACTCCGGTTCTATTTTGTGGGTTTCTGGAAACTGGTGTCATGATTGAGAGGGACAGCCGGGGGCATTCGTATTGCGCCGCTAGAGGTAAAATTCTTGGACCGGCGCAAGATGGACGAGAGTGAAAGCATTTGCCAAGAATGTTTTCATTAATCAAGAACGAAAGTCGGAGGTTTGAAGACGATCAGATACCGTCGTAGTTCCGACCGTAAACTATGCCAACCCGCGATCCGGCGGCGTTATTCCCATGACCCTCCGAGCAGCGTGCCGGGAAACCAAGAGTCTTTAGGTTCCGGGGGGAGTATGGTTGCAAAGCTGAAACTTAAAGGAATTGACGGAAGGGCACCACCAGGAGTGGAGCCTGCGGCTTAATTTGACTCAACACGGGAAACCTCACCCGGCCCGGACAAGGAAAGGATTGACAGATTGATAGCTCTTTCTCGATTCTTGTGAATTCTTGTAAATCGTGTGCATGATTTACTATTTCGTTAGTAAACTATTTCGGGAACAAAATAGCAAATTGTGCGTACGATTTAGCAAATCGAGGGAACAAAATAGTATATCGTGCACGTGATTTCGTTCCCTCGATTTGCTAAATCACGTGCACAATTTACTATTTCGTTCCCTCGATTTGCTAAATCGTGCACACGAATTAGTAAATTATGCACACGATTTAGCCTTCCCAGTCTGTCAGTAACGCTCCAGGTTGCGTTTCCCGAAGCCAACTGTGGTCACAAGTTCTGACGATACAAATACAATTCAATGGAACTTGTGACCACATTTGGCTAATGATGCCCTTGGGAAATGCACCCATGTTTAGTTCCTGTTTCTTTGAAGCCCTTCCTTCCGAAAAGCGCAATATGCTCTGATTGGTCGGCTAGACCAGTGTGTTGTGATTGGTCAAGCTCTTCAAGCATGTTTGGGAAATGTCCATAACCGTGACTTTCAACACACTAATAACTAACTCAACCCCCCTGCATAGCAATAACACTCTACTAAAACAACTCTTCCTCTTCACTCTACTAAAACAACCCAACATGGCCTCACCCCTTTTTTGTGTGTTCTTGGGGCAGGGTTTATGTAAATTTTGGGGTTTGTGATACCAGCTATTGGTTGTAGTCCTTAAAAAGTGATTTCTGTAAAAGAAAATGTCTACCTTTGCATTGATCTTTGAGCATTGTGGTTTATGCTCAAACAGCAACATTACACACTAACTAAAGTTAAAAAAGGGAAATCATAATCAAGGACCTCTTTAAAAAAATCTTACCAACCCCAAACTTATGAACAGTAGATGTAAAACACTACAGTTTTGTGCTAGTATGAAAAGCTGTCTCTTAATATTTTGTCAAACAATTTAGAAAGTAAAAAGGAACTGGGCACTTCACCCGCCTCTGTCTGGTATTGTCTTCATATTCATGTCATGGATTTGGAAACTGTGGATCAGACTTTTAAAATTACCAGCAATTTAAAATGACTAGCTGCACCAATGAACTTAAGATGAATCAATCTACAAGATCACTGAAACTGTCACTGAACTGAGCCAATCTTTGAACTGTTAACTACTCTACTGAGGTGTTTCTGAGAAAGTGGAAGTCATTTCTGCAGGTTGCTCCACACCAACCTCCCAGAAAGCGAATCATTGCGTGCCATTAGTATGCTTAACCTCTAAAATTAAGAATGCAATTACTATTACACAAAAGAAGAGACGGACGCTCATTCTCCTCAGCATGGCATGATGGGTATTATGGTAATTAGTTGACAGAAGGTCAAAGGCAATATGTTTAAAAGTAATCAGTGCGTAACACTTCCTGCATTCTAAATGGCAGCATGAAAGGCAGAGGTTTGGTGAGTTTATTAGCAGTGCTGAGGAAAAGTCAGCTTTTCTCACATTACAGAGGAAATCTTGCAGAGGGATTTCAAACGTTGGCTATTTTAAGGGATGTCTGCAGGGCTGAGATAGGGAGAGGTTCATGACTGGGTCGGTTTGGACGGAGTGGAAGCGTCATTCATGTTGAAAGTCTTTCACCTCTCTGTCCTTCCGTGACAATCGCCGGGAAACGTTGACGAGGTTTTTCTCGCAGGAATTTATTGAGCAAGCTTTGTCTAAAGCCTATGTCAAATGCAATTTGATTTGCTTCCCTGAAAGTAAAATTGTCTTTATTAGAGGGTAACCAACCATTAGTTTACAGCTTATATTTGCCAATATCATTTGCATACCGTTTCCAGAAGAACACTGGGAAACAATATTTTAAAAAAGTTAAACCCAAGAAAACAAAACGCATCTTAACAAGAGTCAATCCAACGGAAAAGTTCAAACACATCTGGTTTAAAGTTTGACTTCTACAACTCTTTGCAGTGAAGGTTTTATTTCTTAATAGCTTTAATATTTATTTTACTTTTTTGTTTACTAATTATTATTATATACTACAAAGTTTTTGGGGATGATATATACACATGTATATACGTGTATATATATACTGTACAAATGATTCTTTTTAGATTTTTAAAATGTTCTTCACACTAAGAGGGGAAAATGTTTTTGTCAGTTCCTTGACAAGTCTTGTTTATGTTTCAGTTTTAATTGAGATTGTTTTTGATTTTCATTAGTGATGTTCGGTTCTTGAACAAATCGTTCTTTCGAACTGGTTAACTGAATCGGTTCTGGGTTGATGACCCAAGATGCACATCTGAAGTAGCACACACTCTCCTTGCACAGCATGAATGAGCCAATGAACATGTTCAGATGTGTACAGCCAATGAGCATATCCAGAAATGAATGAATCAAACCTATAGGCAGAGTTGAAAGTCAGTTTTTCGCCCATGTCAGCCTCAAAAAGTACCGAATGAACCAGTTCCACTTGTCAAATTTCCCCCCCTCTGAAAACAGTTAGAACTGGCTCATTTGGTTCATTTTGATGCGTTCATTTTGAAACGATTCTTTGGTTCAATGACTCATCTGGACATGTTCATTGCCTTATTAGATGCTGCTTAAGGAGCATTCGTGCTGCTTCAGATGTGTGTCTTGGGTCATCAACTCAGAACTAAAGCTTGATTTAGTTTGATTCTGTTAACCGGTTACTGGCTTAAAAGAACAATTTGTTCAAGTTTCCTCAAGTACCTGACAACACACTTTTGAAACTTTTATTTTTAAAGGATTAGTTCACTTCAGAATTAAAATTTCCTGATAATTTGCTCACGCCCATGTCATCCAAATGTCTTTCTTCAGTCAAAAAGAAATTATGGTTTTTGAGGAAAACTTTACAGGATTTTTCTCCATATAGTGGACTTCAACAGTTACCAATGGGTTGAAGGTTCAAATGTCAGTTTCAGTGCAGCTTGAAAGGGCTCTACACAATCCCAGATGAGGAATAAGAGTCTTATCTAGCGAAACCATTTATATATATATATATATATATATATATATATACTTTTTAACCACAAATGTTCATCTTGCACTAGCTGTGCGATGTGGTAAAACAACAATGTTGGACGATTTTGAAGTTGGAGGAGAAAATGAGATGTTTTTCGCCCTACCGCAGTACTTCCGCCTACGTCACGTGTGACCTTTCCAGTGTGATTACGTAATGCATGGGGCATCGCAGAGCAGTGCAAAATGAGCATTTGTGGTTAAAAAGTATACAATTTTTATTTTTTTTGAAAATGACCAATTATTTCTCTAGATAAGACCCTTATTCCTCGTCTGGGATCATGTAGAGTTCTTTGAAGCTGCACTGAAACTGACATTTGGACCTTCAACCCGTTGAACCCCAGTGAAGTCCACTATATGGAGAAAATCCTGGAATGTTTTCCTCAAAAACCTTAATTTCTTTTTGACTGAAGAAAGAAAGAAATAAACATCTTGGATGACATGGGGGGTGAGTAAATTATCTGGATTTTTTTTTTTTTTTTTTCAATTTGCAATTTTAAAGTTTGCAAATTGGAAAAAAAAAAGTTTGTTTAGTTGCTAGAATTTTGCAGCTCCTCACTTAGAGTACAGTGAATTTGCAAAAAAAAAAAAAAAATATGGAACTGGCGTCACATCAGTTAAGCTTTTTCCATAAGTTGAATAAGGACGGCATAGAATGTAGTGTAAGTTTTTTGAACTGCGAGAGGAGTTACACTTTCTTCGTAAGTAGAATACGGAAGGCGGTCTGGTGGAAGCAAGATACTTCATAACTTGTTAAATATGGATATATATATATATATATATATATATATATATATATATATATATATATATATATATATTTATTTTTTAATTTATTTATTTATTTATTTTTTTTTTTTTACACAAACGCAAAGTAAAATTTTTTAGTAAAATTTTACTAAAATTTGTTATATCCCAGAAATCCACTGCTAGTTACTCACCCTTACTTCTTCTTTTCCTATTCTTAGTCAATGTTTTCTTGAAGTACGGGCTCATGAACGCAGTGCCATGTAAATACACAAAGTAATCCTTTTCATCCTGAGTGCTGGTGTTCTTATTAGACTGAAGGGAAAGTCGCATTACTGCAGTGTGCTTGAAAGCACACAAATACAGCTTGAAAGCACAGTGAGAGATTCATACACACCACTTTTCCCATGAATTCTGAAAGGCACTTTCACAGGTTTAATGCTCAGAGGAAAAATCAGGGGAAAGGGTGGCTCTCAAGTTTCCACCCATTGTTTGGAGACATATGCAGGTGCTGCTGTGGCCTTGCTCAATTTATCGACTGCTCAGGGAAATCAAGTGGCACAAGGCAAGATAATAAACTGAATTCATGGAACCTTTTATTCAACAAGCAGCAGTGAGAGATGAATGAACATCATGTCTACCATTGAATTTATTAGAGCCGTCTCCCTTTTCCTGTCCCACGAGCATCTCTAATGTATCTAGGCATGTGGCGTATCTGTGCCGGATGGATTGTTGATATCCATGCTAAAGTGTGTTAGATTGTAGTAAGCTGTTTGTATAAATGTTTAGGAAGAGTGACAAATGGACATCTATTATCTTGCTCCTTTATGAGATAGATTTGTTTGGTATTTTAATGCAATATATATATATATATATATATATATATATATATATATATATATATATATATATATATATGCTTGACTGATAATAAAAACATAATATCAAAAACTAATAAAATAGTACAGAAAATAAATTAGTAAAAGAAGAGGTGTACTTAAGTCACTGTATGTATAAACTGAATGTTTATTATTTTTTCAAAATAAGTTAATAAATCCAGATTTTAAAAAAATGAGGGTAAGAGCAAACACTTCATTTGCTTTCTACATTTAACATTGTGAACATTCATTCTTAGACTGAAAGCCTTGCCATTCTTTCATTGTTTTTGTCTTCGATTCAGATAGACGCCACTATTTATTAAACCCACACATCCTGTGCACCTCTGTGATAATGGATATAATTTCTCATATTGTTTTATTTGGTGCCAGATACAGACAATAAGTAATGCGAGACAGGGAGTATTTCACAAGCGAGAAATCACCGCTTTAGCCATATATCACCCTGACTCAATGACACGAGAGACTCCGAAGGGGAGAAAAAATATCCACCTGTTGTGGATGCCTTAGTGCAGATGATCTATACAGTTCTAGAAAAAAAAATATTTATTGCTTTGATAATTAAAGCTGGTATGATGACGGAGAGTCTGTCGTATGATGATTAATCAAGTCCCGCTGGCCTGAACTCCAAAGGGCACGCGGCAGGTGTTGCTCACTCCAGCTTGAAATGCTGTTTGCATGTGTCTGTGTGCTTTTGCCAAGAATATGCAGAGATACATGGTCAGGATAAAGTGAGTAATTTAGAAATACAAGAGAAAAAAAAACAGCTCACCGAAGTAAGGGAAAAGTGGATTTTGTGTGTGTTCTGTGACTGTAAAAAAAAAAAAAAACGTAAAAACAATGAGGAGAATTTACTAAGAATTTGAGATCTAATAGTAGTGCTAATTTTTACCGTCTGCAATATTTTGGCACACTATTGATTAAAGAAGGGGTTTGCAACCATTATACATTATATTTTCTTAGTAACATTTTACATAAATAAAAAATAAATTCTACTTGGTTTAAATATCTTCTCAGAATGACCGACCATCCATCCATCCACCCATCCACCCCCTCCATTCACAAAGCCACCCACCCACCCAATTATCCATCCATGCATTAATTTATCCATCCATCCATCATCCATCCCTCCATCCATCCCTCCATCCATCCATCCATCCACAAACCCACCCACCCAATTATCCATCCATGCATTCATTTATCCATCCATCCATCATCCATCCCTCCATCCATCCCTCCATCCATCCATCCATCCATCCACAAACCCACCCACACACACACCCACCCACCCAATTATCCATCCATGCATTAATTTATCCATCCATCCATCATCCATCCCTCCATCCATCCTTCCATCCACAAACCCACCCACACACCCACCCATTTATCCATCCATGCATTCGTTTATCCATCCATCCATCCATCCATCCATCCATCCATCCATCCATCCATCCATCATCCATCCATCCATCCATTCACCCATCCATGCAATTTATCCACCCACCCACCCACTCATTCATCCATCCACCCATCCACCCACCCATCCATCCATATCCATCCATATCCATCCATCCATCCATCCATCCATCCATCCATCCATCCATCCATCCAGTCACTCATTTATCCATCCATCCATCCATCCATCCATCCATCCATCCATCCATCCATCCATCCATCCATCCATCCATCCATCCATCCATCCATCCATCATCCATCCATCATCCATCCATCCATCCATCCATCCATCCATCCATCCATCCATCCATCCATTTATCCATCCATTCATACCCCCATCTCCATCCATCCACCATCCGTCTATCCTTCCATCCATTTATCCATCCATTTACCCATCCATCCAACCATCCATCGTCCGCACAATTTGACATGTTTCATTGTGTTATCACAAGTAAAAGAATTAACTCCTAAGCAAAACTATGCAATATGCTTATAAAATCTTTAATACATTTTTAATAATATTTGGATAAAGGGTGAAGATGTAATTTTTTCAAGGCTGGACATCACTTTGGCCATTACTGTATCTATGAAAATTCTTTAAAAACTTTTTTAAAACATTCCATGTCTTTATAAACTTACATTTTCTAGTTAAAAATCAAATTCTTTAAATTGTAAAACATTGTAATTCTGTGTCCTGTTTGTTACCTCAATTCAAAATGAATTCAGGATGTAGGAATTGAATTTGGATTTATAAGGCATTTTCAATTCACTTCTGAAGTGTCTCTTAAAACATTCAAAAAAGATGTTTTTTTTTGTTGTTGTTGTTGTTGTTGTTTGTTTGTTTTTGTTTTTTTTGTAAACTATCCCTTTTAAATTAAATTTAATTTCCATTTAAATAGCAACACTCAGATGAATTGGTTACATTTACACTCTATGATATTTACTTTTTGGGTTCAAATAAATGACATTTGTGCTTGACAGAAAGTATTCCAGCAGCATCTTTTCTGTTAACAGGAGTACTTTGGCCCACAGCCAACTCAATCCACAAATCCTCACACTGATCCGCTGAACAAACTACTGTTGACCTTTACTGAAAACCTCCCACTTCACAATTATCTCAACTCGCTTTCACTTTGTCATACAGGATTGATGAACTGGCGAATAAAAGGTCTCCTTTGCTATTTGAATCTATTGATTAAATGTCAGCAATTAAATGTATGTTCTACTACAACACCCGCTAAGTACAGATTTACTATTTGCAAAATGCATTGAGGGGTCATTTACACAACACTGTTGTCAACTAAAAACTTTTTATGCGTTTTGGCCGTTCATTTAAAAGTGTTATGGGAGCCTGAAAACGCAGAGTGCACGTTTTTGAAAACGACACCATTATTGTCTCCATGTAAACTACAAAAAAGCAAATCTGTGAAAACAGTGATGTCATGTGTATTATGTGTTCAGTCTATAGTCGTGTAGTGTTTCTTTACAAAGTGATATCGCCAACTACTGGCCTAACATGCATAATACAGAGTTTTTAGTCACCTTCGCCAATCAGTGTGAATGGGGATCATTTTGACAATGTTGTCATCTGTGCAAATGCTTACTTATGTTACTGCTACTTTATTATGGCACAATTCAAGATCTGTTGCTGCTGTTTCAAAAGATGTGTCCAAGCTTCCGTTACAACTGTAGTAAAGTTGTGAAGTTACTTCTGAGATGTTGTGAACTTACACAAGTGATATTACATGAGTGGAGTTATTACAACAGCTCAATAAACTAGAAGTTAAGAGCGAGTAACTTGCCTTTCAGACACTATATCACCAGTAACTGCTTTTGCTCCAGCAACGAGAACAATTCCAAACAAAGACACATGAAAATCATTTGCAGTAGCGTTTCCATGTTTTTGAACAAATTGCTTGATCAAATGAATTAATGACAGTCACTTGTTTTGTTCTTGAATGAATCAGCCTTTTTTGAGTGAATCAGTTGAATGAATGATTCAATGACTGACTTGTTTTGTTCCCCATTCCCATTGAATAAGCATTTTTTGCACAAATTGGTTGAATGAATGATTCAATGTCCCACTTATTAAGATGTATGTTTCTGTTTCTGAATGAATCCGCAATTTTTAAACAAATCGATTGAATTAACAAATGATTTAATGATTCATTTATAAAGACTCTCCTGCTGCCATCTACTGGCATATTAAAGTAACCTGCAGAAAGGGTCTAAAAAAAAAAATCTCTCTTTCACTCTTTCATGGCAATTCACAACATATGTGTGTTATATACAGTACTGTGCAAAAGTCTTAGGCACGTCCCCCCCCCCACCCCCCACCAAAAAAAAGGTTGTTAAGTCCAGTTATTTATATCTTTTGCTGTAGAGTGTCAATAGGAAATATCCGTTGACATTTCCAAACATTCATTTTGCCATCAATTGTAATAATCCAGTGAGATTTTTGAATACACAATAAGACTGATAACAGCTGGTGCTCCACATGGAGATCAGAGCTCACCATCATCAAATCCGTCTGTGATTACATGAAGAAACATATGAAACTGAGACAAACCAAATCCAGAAGAACTGGCCGTGTCTCTAAGATGCTTGAAGAAACCTGCCTGCATAGATACAGTACTGTGAAGAGTTTTAGGCATATATATATATATATACTTCACAGAAGTGTTGCTGTATATTCTTTCACAATATTTAAGAGCTAAAATAATCTTTTTTGCTAGTTTACCAATTATCAATCTTGCTCACCTGTGTAAATATCACAGTGCGACTCTTCCTGCACCAGGGCCCTGTGTGTGTGTGTGTGTGTGTGTGTGTGTGTGTGTGTGTGTGTGTGCGGCTGATGCCCCGGGCGCAGTGGTTCTCAGATGGGTAATTATCTCTTGTCTGAGAGGGTAGCAGTCTCCCCCGGGCCCTGCCGATGGTGAGCGTCTGTATATCGAACCTTTTCGCCTCTGCCAACAGGCCGACTAATAACGATTCATGCAGCTGCCAATCTTTCCCTCCAGCGCTATCAATATTCCACAGCGACAAATAACAGCAATTAAGAGAGATATCTCAAAGAGAGACACCAGACAAACATTTCCTCTCCCGCTCTGATGATATTAGTGGCGGGTGAACAGACATCTGCTCTGCATAAGTACCACCAATAAAACAAGGTGCTGCATTTAAATATCACATGAATGAAATGTCTGTAAAATAGACAAATGCATCACATGACTAATTGAGTCTCACAATGGGTGCTTGTGTTTTTCGCTTAACTCTGCAGTGCATCAGAAAGGTTGTTGTTCTGTAATGCTGTCCTACTTTAGAGACTTTTAAATCAGGCTGATAAAGTTATATTACACTGACATTGTGTGCTCGTTCCTTATATTTCACAGATGATGTATTGCTTTCGCTGGACTTATTAATAACAATAATCTTTCATTTGAAGAGCTTTCAGGCCCTCATTTCTTTTCTGGATTGTCTCAGTGTGTTTATTTAGACGTTTCCTTGTGTAAAAGTTTGGACTGGCATTCTGGCATTGTGACGCTTAGAGTTATGTAGTTTCTTTGACGATGGTTTTGAATTAAACTTTGCATCTTTCGGAAATAAATTAAATGAATAGTTCAGTCGAAAAATGAAAATTCTATCAACATTTCTCATCTTCATGCCATTCCATAAATTTTTCTTTCTTCTGTGGAACAGAAAAAAAAAGCTTATCAGAATGTCCAAGCTGAAAATCTTAAATCACTTCTATCTTAAATTCACACAAGTTATAAGGTGGAACTTTCAGTCAGTAACTAAACTATGACTTGGACATGTTCCTCAAAAAATATTCTTATGTCATACAATAGATTAATTTGAGGAACATGTCCAGATCTGAGCACTGATGTATGTATGTCCCGTGGTTCTTCTCTTCACATTCACACACTGGTTAATTAGCTGACTTTTTAAGGGTTTAAAGGAGGAACTACAATCTTTCCATATTTATATGAATAGGTTTTGTGATTCAGTTACACTTAATATGGAATACAATGACATTTTTTTACACTAAAGTTTTAAAAGTTTATCAAATTTTATTGTCTACAGTATATAGGAAACGGGCTGGTCGCACATGCACCGCACATTTAATTTATTTATTTTTTTTTTTTTTTTTTGCAGTAATTAGTTTATCCACAAGGTGGCAACCGTGCCCTTGGTGCGTCGATTCACAAGGTAGTCAAAGAAAACCTGCATAAACAGAACAGACCGGAACACATGCAAGCTACAGCGACAATGGAGGTCTATATAGACGACAGATTGTGTGAAGAGGTTAGAAAGTACCCCTCATTTGTACAACTCTAGCATGAAAGAATACAAAGATGTTTACATGTGTTGTAAGTTGTGCCGAGAGATTGCTCAAAACTGCACATGCGTCAAACGCCTGTGTATGCATACGAGTCAAATGAAATATATTTTGCAAGGCTTTGCGTTCGGCTGTGCGTGTACAGTAGCTTAGGCGTAAAAAAACTAAGTATACACAGGGCTTTATCCACATATTCTAGACCACAAGGGCAGGAAAGCAATGTAAGAAAAAAAAAAAAAAAAAAAGTTTCAACTTCAGAAACATCTCTTTAATTCCAATCATGATGTGCCAGAAGTATTTGTCCAATATGTTGAGAGTCAAAAGCTGATTAATCTGTAAAAGCAGTGGGAGAAGCCCTTAGGGTGCTCGTACCCCTGCAGAGGGAGGGACCGCTGCTCTCTGCTCCAAGTTATTATCCACAATTACCCTGATTACAAAGCCCTTCATGTTAATGACGGAGGTGAACTTCATTTACACTTCCGCACATCCTTCAAAGCTGTGTTGCAGCACCTATACAGCCCATGTCGGGATGCGCAATCCACTTTTCCTTCAGACTCAATAAGTGCTCTAACAGAAAGTGTTTTGTTTACAACTTTCACCAGAGTTGAGAACTCTGTGTAGAACATGTTGTTTCAAAAGCGCTTGTTGTCCAATGAATATTGATCAATGTTCCACTGAAATCAATGGTGCAGTTATGTGAAAAATACCAGATCAAAGTTGAGCAAAGAGTGATATTTCATTCTTTTATTCACTATTTACTTTTATTTAATTTGTATACAGACAAACAGATAAACTCTTGCTCTTTATTATATTGCATTTTAGTAAATGGATCGATTGTTTTTTTTTTTACTTTTTGGGCAAATAAGGATTTGCATGACCTATAATTCTGATTCACATTTGTAGAATCATGAATATGCACTAAAAGTTTGTATTTTTTTTTACAGACAAAGACCACAGTAAAAGCCTTTTCAAAACTGTCATTTTACAGTAAAATACTGTAAAATTTATGTTTTGTGCAATTAAAATCTATGAATTACTATATAATGTACAGTTAAAAACAGTAAAGGGACATTACCAGAAGTCCTTATATGACACATCATTTTTTATTTGATTTTGGTAGTTCAAGAACATATGATATATTAAAGGGGTACTTCACCCCTGGAAAGATGAAATTGTATTTAAAATTGGTCATTTATGTAGTAGAAATGTGAAATTATTTTTGAATTTGGAGCTTTCTAGACTGAGAAAAGGCAGAAAATGTATTTTTGACTAATGTGGATGAAAGACAACAACTCCCAGAATGCACTTGTTTTGCTGCCCTTGCGAGGCCACGCCCAAACCACGCCTATCGGTTACAGGCGGCATTACCAGGAAAATTCAAACAACTAGGCTTGCTTTGTTACATATTAATTCTATAAATCGTGAGTTAGTTCATACATTTACAGCGAAATGGTGCTAAATTGCTTTGTACCTGGATGTACACCCAAAACCAGGAAAGGACAAGTAAGTTTCCATCATTTTCTGATTAAGTTAAAGATTTGGAGCGATGTAAACAGTGGCTGTGGGCCATCAAACACCCGAAGTTTGGAGATGACACCGTTATAGAAAACCTAAAAAACCGCAGAATATGTAGTCTCCATTTCAAGCACGAGGACTACGAACCAAATATCCTTGCAATGAAGAGAACCATTCTGAAGGACACCGCGATACCATCGATATTCACTTTCCCAGAGGACGAACAGCCTGGGCATCTGGTACTAAGCGTATTCGCCTAGAGGTAAGACTCGCTGATACTAGACTGATAACACAGTAGCCTATATGTAGTGTTGTAGGTAGCAGTAAAACTGCAAACTTAGCAAAGTAACGTTAGATAGACAATTACATATAAGTTGACTGTTATCAAAGTAAAGCCACTGTTCTGTAAAACTGAGTTAGTCTATTTATCTATTTATGCTAACGTTACCACAAAAGCCTGTTGCTGTATTGGTTGAGATGACTGCAGAGACCGATACATTTGCGAGATGAACCACTGATGTAGTGCAGACAAAATAAAGTTAATTACTGTAAGCTTAAAAATATAATTGACACCCACTTTTGATAAAATCTTTGATCTATGTCCGTGAGTAACCTCAAAAGCGCATATGTATGGGCGTGGTGAAAAAATGCGGAACTACCTGCTATTACTGGCTGTAGTTTTAAGCCTCTGGCCAAAAAAAGCCTCCGATGATGCAAAATGACGATTTTTGCGTCATTGGAGGCTTTTTTACAGAATAAAAATGCATAAATCTCTCATCTCGGGCTGATATGAAGGGGGAAAGCACGGTAATTCGAAAATACTAGTGGTATTCTACTAATACAAAGCTTAATGCTAAATCCTGAAGTAACCCTTTAATATTCACTTCATGAAATATATGGTAAAGTTGTACAATATACAGTCACCATATGCCATCCTGTACCTGAAACACTGTCAAGGTAATTTTTTTATCAGGTTAATGCATTTACATTATGCTTTAATAATCATAATATGACCAAATTCTGTATCTTACTATTAAAATATTGCACGTAAACAGTCTATGGTCTCTACATACTGTTCAGTACTGCTTGGGACTTTTTCTCCCTTTTCATTGTTTGCCAGGTAATAGTTGCAAGTCTGATTGCTTAGAAAAGCATTGAAACTATTATACTATTTTAAGTGTTCCTGCTTTTGTTTCAAAGGTCTCCTACAGCATCTTTATATGCATCCAAGGGCAAAAACACTTTACTTTTCTCATAATTTACATGCAGCATTACCTCTTTATTTTACAGCATCTGAAACGGTTTGATAAAGGATTCAGTCTGTCCAAACCATTCCTTTTCCGAGAGATTACTCTGCTCTGATTGGTCAGACGGCCCAGGCTATTGTGATCAACTGCTTAAAGAGCGTGTTGGAAACGAAACGGCCATTACCATATCTGAATTTCAGCACCGGATCTTCCTCAGCACTTGATACACAGTGATACGAACATATCAATTTGAGCCCGAGTCGCATCCTTTGGAAATGCATGTAAAATGGATTTTCTTTCGCATCTACAACATGAACCAAACTTTTTCAGGCCTCAGCTATAACTACAGTGTTTGAAGGCGGGTCAAGGTAGACGATGTTCACAGGTAGCTAATGAAGACCACAGGCTGGCATCATGCAAATTTGTCACAAACCTACATAAGTTTGTGTGAGAAGTAATACTGGAATTACTGACGACTCATTTCAGATGGTTCAGAATCGCTTCTTTCTTTTGGGAGACAACTCTTTTATTGTAGGCTTTGATCTTTGAATCTTTGCAGACCTTTTAAATTCTCAAACAGCTATATGTCACATTACATGAAAGGAAATATCTGAAAAAGCATAATAGGGGCACATTTAAAGTATCATTTATGTCAGATGCATACAACCCATAAACAAACACGCTCATCCATGCACAACAACGGGGAAGATGACCTAATTAGATTGTGAATAAGTAGCTCTGCAAAAGTGGAACTCTACGCAAACAGAAATGCATATATTAACTATGATCCTGGTACTCTATTTCTGTGATTAAATAAATCAACAACGGCCTGGTTGAGTCATAATGGGGTCGGTTATTAATGCTGGTGTCCTTTTGTTGCAGGTGTAGAGTTTTACCTGGCCTTCCCGTATCGCGGCTGACGCTGGCATTTTTCCCTGCGTGTTGCGTGCGTTTCCTTCTGTCTTAATTACCAACCCATTTCTCCCTCTGCCTCGTGCATGTCTCAGTGTAATTATTCACCCCATTATATGATGCCTCTATCCTCCACACTTCATTATGTCCTGGGCGAGGAAGATAAATTAATTTCCTGATTAACCCGCAGACACTTGAGAAGGCTTCCTCACTCCTTACAGCCAGGCACGGGGAGTCTGGTGACAGGCCATTTCAAAATGTCATCTCACACAAACACCGCATGAGATGACGTCTGTTTAAACAATCATGACTGATGGATCACTTCAGTTTCGGGGGATTTATATTCAAAATTATTAATTTGACCTTACTGACTTCATTGACAAAATCGGCTGTATTCAACATTCATGCTATTCTGGTGTTTATTTTAATTAGACCTTCTTGAAATGTATGCCTTTAAAGGAATCTTTTAACAATATTTATTGATTTATTGAATATTTATTGTTGATATTGATTAACTGAGGAACAAAATGATTTGCCAATCAAACATATCACAAATGGTGCCAATAGAGATTAAAGTCATCATGGTTCGCTGTTCACAACCCATTTTACTTCCTTAATGTGACATGCTTACAATTGAGATAGGATATTAAACAATGTTTTCTTAGTGGGATTCATGGTGGGAAGTGTTTTTGTCTATACAATAAAAGTCAGTGGGGTCAAAAACAGCATTTATTGGCTACTATTGACTGTCACTGTATGGGCTTTTTCTGCTCTTTTGTGTACCGCAGAAATAAAAAGAAAAGGCATACAGGTTTTAAACAACATGATGGGGAGTAAATGATGATTACATTTACTGCTCTTTTGAACTGTTTATATATGCTGCTCTTTTGAACTGTTTATTACTCAAAGAATCCTGAAAAAAAATGTATATTAAGCAGCACCTGTTTGATAATAATATACAGGTGCTGGTCATATAATTAGAATATCATCAAAAAGTTGATTTATTTTACTAATTCCATTCAAAAAGTGAAACTTGTATATTATATTCATTCATTACACACAGACTGATATATTTCAAATGTTTATTTCTTTTAATTTTGATGATTCTAACTGACAACTAAGGAAAATCCCAAATTCAGTATCTCAGAAAATTAGAAATATTACTTAAGACCAATACAAAGAAAGGATTTTTAGAAATCTTGGTAAACTGAAATGTATGAACAAGAAAAGTATGAGCATGTACAGCACTTACTTAGTTGGGGCTCCTTTTGCCTGAATTACTGCAGCAATGCGGCGTGGCATGGAGTCGATCAGTCTGTGGCACTGCTCAGGTGTTATGAGAGCCCAGGTTGCTCTGATAGTGGCCTTCAACTCTTCTGCATTATTGGGTCTGACATATCACATCTTCCTCTTCACAATACCCCATAGATTTTCACTGCGTGCAGGTGCCAAGTCCTGTTGGAAAATGAAATCTGCATCTCCATAAAGTTGGTCAGCAGCAGGAAGCATGAAGTGCTCTAAAACTTCCTGGTATACGGTTGCGTTGACCTTGGACCTCAGAAAACACAGTGGACCAACACCAGCAGATGACATGGCACCCCAAACCATCACTGACTGTGGAAACTTTACACTGGACCTCAAGCAACATGGATTGTGTGCCTCTCCTCTCTTTCTCCAGACTCTGGGACCCTGATTTCCAAAGGAAATGCAAAATTTACTTTCATCAGAGAACATAACTTTGGACCACTCAGCAGCAGTCCAGTCCTTTTTGTCTTTAGCCCAGGCGAGACGCTTCTGATGCTGTCTGTTGTTCAAGAGTGGCTTGACACAAGGAATGCGACAGCTGAAACCCATGTCTTGCATACGTCTGTGCGTAGTGGTTCTTGAAGCACTGACTCCAGCTGCAGTCCACTCTTTGTGAATCTCCCCCACATTTTTGAATGGGTTTTGTTTCACAATCCTCTCCAGGGTGCGGTTATCCCTATTGCTTGTACACTTTTTTTCTACCACATCTTTTCCTTCCCTTCGCCTCTCTATTAATGTGCTTGGACACAGAGCTCTGTGAACAGCCAGCCTCTTTTGCAATGACCTTTTGTGTCTTGCCCTCCTTGTGCGAGGTGTCAACGGTCGTCTTTTGGACAACTGTCAAGTCAGCAGTCTTCCCCATGATTGTGTAGCCTACAGAACTAGACTGAGAGACCATTTAAAGGCCTTTGCAGGTGTTTTGAGTTAATTAGCTGATTAGAGTGTGGCACCAGGTGTCTTCAATATTGAACCTTTTCACAATATTCTAATTTTCTGAGATACTGAATTTGGGATTTTCCTTAGTTGTCAGTTATAATCATCAAAATTAAAAGAAATAAACATTTGAAATATATCAGTCTGTGTGTAATGAATGTATATAATATAATTCACTTTTTGAATGGAATTAGTGAAATAAATCAACTCTTTTTGATGATATTCTAATTATATGACCAGCACCTGTATGTTTCTTGAGCAGCAAATCAGCATCATAGAATGATTTCTGAAGGATCATGTGACACTGAAGACTTGAGTAATGATGCTGAAAATTCAGCTTTGCATCACAGGAAATAAATTACATTTTAAAATACATTACAATAGAAAACAATTATTTTAAAATTGTAATAATATGTGTAGTGGCTGGACTAATCAGACACACAGTTAATTTGTTATATTTAATGAAAAATCCAACAAACCCTCAAAACCATAATTAGCAAAGGTCTAAGCACACACAGCAGCACAGGCCATAGAAAAGACACATAAGGCCAATAAAAAACTTATTTAAAAAACTAAAATACTTCTTTCCATTAATTCATAGACAAACCTGTCTATGAACAAACATGCATATCTCAAAGACATTGTGTGAATTATTATGGTTTTGCATATTATCTTTTATATTGTATACTGTTTTATGCATGTCTTATGATGAAACTATTAGATAATGTAACCTTACTGGTATTCTGTTTCATATCAAAATAATCCTCATTTAGTTGCCAACCCATTGATGCATAACACCTCCTTATAACATGCGTTGTATGCTTGTTATATTAATCAGAGTATAAAGGGACACAAAACTGCCAGCCCACTCTGATCATGCAAATAAGTCAGCTTCCAGAAAAAGAAACTTTTCCCACTTGAAATTAGATCTTTTTCATTGGTCAAGCCAATCTCGAGAGGTATAACTTCTGCAGAAGGTAAAAACGCCTCAACCCCAGTGACCAGCTCTCTTTTCCTTTGGTTGCTGTTCATGTGGAAAAGACTGGAGACATCAGGTCCAATCGCGATGCTGAGGGGACCTCTCTTTGCCCTGGTGCTCAGCCGGAGGGGTCTCAAAGTTACAATGAGCCATGTTGTAACTTCCCATCTGGGAAAGAGGTCTCTCCCAACCACAACTGAGTCAGACTAACATTGCTGAAGTTCAGCATTCTTTAACCTCGAAGAACCAGTTGCAACTTCACCAACATCAAACTACAGAACCATCGAGATTTTCTTCTGAGACTGTATATCCGGACACTCGTTCAATGGCTAAGGCATTGTGCAAGTATTGACAGTGCGGTTGCCACTTCAGCTCGACTTGGACTAAACATCCACAGAGGAAAAATCAAAGTACTGAAGGCAAACACAACTAACACAGTTCCAATCACTCTTGCAGATGAACCTATGGAAGAGGTGGAGGACTTCATCTAGTTGGGCAATGTCATTGACAATACGGATGCTGACTTCAAAGCCAGGCAAAGCCAGAGTGATTTCATTCAGCTTAAGAAATTTTAAACTTCAAGGACCTGACATTGGAAACCAACAATTTTTCAACACCAGCGTCAAGTCAGTCCTTTTGTATGGAGCTGAGATCTGGAGGACCTGGAGCATTATCAACAAAATCCAGACCTTCATCAACACCCGTCTAAGAAAAATCCTCCAAATCCGCTGGCCAAACACCATCAGCAATAGTGACCTGTCGAACAAAACAACACAGCTCCCAGCCCAAGATGAAATCACAGATGGAAGCTGGCGCAGGATAGGCCACAACCTCCGGAAGCCTACATCAAACATAACCATAACCTGGAATACTCAAGGGAAAAGAAAAAGTGGAAGGCCAAGAAACACTTGGTGCTGAGATCTTGAGGCAAGGTTACACCTGGAACAAGGTTGAGAGGAAAGCCTAAGACAGAGATGCCTGGTGAGCCCTGGTTAACAGCTTATACCACAAAAAGAGGTGAAGTGAGTTTAGATATCGTACATTTAACTAACTAAATGGATGTTTAATATAAGCTGTAGACCACTTGTTAGCAAGATACTTTGAATTAAGAAACTGTAATTTATATATCTGTAATTTATATACCGCCTTTCTGTAGCTTAAGGTCACTTTACATTGTACATTACAATACATTTGCACACCCATACACACTGAAAACACATAAGGCCACATATAGCCAAAATACATATTACATAGATATGCTTTTAGCTGAGTCTTGAAGACAGACAAAGATGAGATATTACAAAGTGTAATGGGTAGTGAATTCCATAATTTAAGAGCATTAACACTAAATGACCTTCCACCGCAGTGGACAACCGAAAATGAGGGATGGACAAAAGATCAAGTTCAGATGATCTAAGGCAGTGGTTCCCAACCACGTTCCTGAAGGCCCCCTCAACACTGCATATCTTGTATTTCTCCTTTTTCTGACACACTCATTTCAGGTCTTGGAGTCTCTACTAATGAGCTGATGATCTGAATCAGGTGTGTTTGATTAAGGAGACATGGAAAACATGCAGTGTTGGGTGGCCTCCAGGAATGTGTTTGGGAACCCCTGATCTAAGGGACCAGGCAGTGCAGTAGAGGTAGAGTAGATCAGACAGATATGGAGGTGTAAGACCATTGAAGGGAATTGACCCTTATGTTTCCATTGCATTCATTCTGTTTCATTCATTCACTCTCCATTTGTACTTATGTATGTGTGATTGTGTGTTTGTGATCAGTACAATAAAACATTTGTGCACATTGATTGATTCTGAGTGTTGATTCTGAGGTCACTGCTTGCAAAACAAAGTCCCTTTAACGATGCAATCACAGCTACACGCTCTAAGTTGTACTGTACCCAGTAAGAATAAGTTATTTTTCTGTGGCCACAAAAAATAACCTTTTTGAGAGTCGATAGACAATTAATACTGAGTGTTCGCTGCAATGAACAGGCTCATTTATTTTTAATATTAATCCTGCTACATCAAGTTAATTCTATTAACTGATCCAAATATTTATAATTAATTATAATGAGCTATTTCCCTTTGAGCTAATTTGCTGCATATTTCACAAGATTCCATGGTAAGGAGAAAAAAAAAAATTCTGACCTCAAACCTTTGAACAGTAGTGTACATACAAAAAATTACCATCACATCCCACAAAATCATGTCTTCATCTCTGCTCAAGATGCCCTCCTTTCAAAAATAAAGTTAAATCCCTTCCAACAAACATACCTTCCAGCAACGATCAATAAGCGTGTGATAAGCCAGGACGTGCTCCAAGATAGAGCAGCAGAGAGGATGAGATTTGACATCACATGGTCTGGACTTTAATTAAAGAGCAACAAACAAGAGCAAGTGTGCGCAGGAAGCATGCTGAACATGAAGCCCCCGGTTTTTTTTTTGTGTGTGTCTGCTGGTTCTTTTCCCCTCTAAGCGCTCATTTGTTATCGAGCAATGAGCCAGCCCTGTGGTGAAAACAAAGAGCAGGAAATAAATGACAGAATACAAGCAGCTGCTTTACTTTGCAGGGCCCTGAGAGACTTTCAGCCTTTAAAGAGACTTTTAAAGTGAGATCGATAATGATAAGTTGTTATCAAACAGATTATTACACCCCAAATTGGCTTCCCCAGAGGAAATGCATGGTGACGCTTTTAAGAAGTGACGGGTGTAAAGTTTAAATTAGTTTGTTTTTTCTTCTCTGCTGTGTTCTGATATGCTTTAGGCATTATAACTTTGACGCTTACATCAATCAATTCTTGTAAAGCATTGTATTAAGTTCCTGTTGTCGATTCTAAACACTCAGGGGGGAATTCACTAATAATGAATTGCACCCGCTGATAGTAGTCTATTTGAATGCGCTGTCTGCATTGTTTTGCTTGCTCCAAGCAGGTCTGTAATACCTGGAGAAAGCTGCCCGTTTGCATTCCCATTCATCTCAGTGGCAGTTCTTCAGCTTTAAAATCTTTGTTCATGAGTGCTCAGTTCTGTTGCTGTCATTAATCTGTTCTTTTGTTTCAAAGGACTTTTATTTTGATGTTATTCTGGACTATTAGTTTGTATTTCTATTTTCTGTGTTTATGCCTGTTCCGTTTATTTCTAACCATCCTCACCTGTTTACAATCATCTGTTCCCTAAGAACACTTTATACACACCCTCTGTTTCACTCACATGGTGTTATATCTTGTCTTAAAGGGTTAGTTCACCCAAAAATTCTGTCATTTATTACTCACCCTCATGTCGTTCCACACCCGTAAGACCTTTGTTAATCTTTGGAACACAAATTAAGATATTTTTCATAAAATCCGATGGCTCAGTGAGGCCTCCATTGACACGTATCAAACTCAGGCCCCCCAGTGGTGAACCATTGGAATTTTGAAACACTTATCACTTAACGAAGCCTCGTTTACTGAAATCATGTGACTTTGGCAGTTTGATACACGCTGATTTGAAACAAAAGATACTTAAAGCTTTGAAGCAATGGAGGCCTCACTGAGCCATAGGATTTCATCAAAAATATCTTAATTTGTGTTTCGAAGATGAACAAAGGTCTTACATCAATGACAGAATTTCCATTTTCGGGTGAACTAACCCTTTAAGTTAAGTTAAAACTGTAAGGCCTGGTTTCACAGAAAGGGCTTGGATTAAGCTGGGATTAGGCCTTAGTTAAATGAGGACACTTAAACTTGATTTAGAAAAAAACATTAGTGGTGTGCATCTTGAGAAAAAACAATGGCACTAACTTATTTTAAGATATATCAGTGCAAGTTTATTTCAGTTAAGATACCTCAAACATGCATTTAGACTACGACTAGGCTTAAGCCTTGTCTGTGAAACCAGGAATAAGAGTATTATTATAACAACTGTGTTTTGTAACTTGAGGGGTTTGCTGAAACCGACCCCAGCTCTCCTCAGATTGACCATTGTTGTAAGCTGGTTAAGCTTTTGTTAAACAGCTGACAAGTGCCTTCATGGGGAGACAGAGAAAACATGTCTTGTAATTACAGTTATTTCAATATTACCTTCCACAGGTCCCACTCATTCGGTCTCTTTATTCCAGCTGAGAGACTTGAAATAGACCACCATCACCCTCTTTTAATTGAAACGGAATTCATTTTTATATTGAGTACTTAATCCATTTGTGACAGCCCTCTATATTCAGTGTACAATAGACGTTCCCCTCTGTTCTCCCTCCCCTCTCTCCACCAGAGCCAAATCCATCTGACTTTAAACTGAAGTCCATTTATTAAATCTTTTATAAGGCATTTCATTATGCATGCTTATAAAGATCATAATAGAGATGTAAAATAATGAAATTCTGCAAGTTCTTAAAGCATTCATAAATCTTCATAACTTGTCTTCTCAAAGACAAAAAAAGCCCTGTTTTCACAAGAGCCTGTTATTTTATTCATATTCTGTGTAAATGCTTGTGGGGTTTAATTAAGATGGTATGATTTATCCTGCAGCTTCCTGAACGCTTTTATTCTTAATTTCGCTGTTTTAAACGTCTTAACAGAAATTACATAATTAAAATGCACAGTAAGAAAGATTTTCAGGCCAAGTAAATAATACTAATAATACTAACTAATTATGTATACAACCAAAGAATGACTTGTAGTCTTTATGGATTACTTACTATTCTGAGGTTGTGAAAAATTTCAGGAACTTGAGTAATGCATCTCCATGTGTATTTTCTATTATGATATACAGGTGCTGGTCATATAATTAGAATATCATCAAAAAGTGGATTTATTTCACTAATTCCATTCAAAAAGTGAAACTTGTATATTATATTCATTCATTGCACACAGACTGATATATTTCAAATGTTTATTTCTTTGAATTTTGATGATTATAACTGACAACTAAGGAAAATCCCAAATTCAGTATCTCAGAAAATTAGAATATTACTTAAGACCAATACAAAGAAAGGATTTTTAGAAATCTTGGCCAACTGAAAAGTATGAACATGAAAAGTATGAGCATGTAAGCACTCAATACTTAGTTGGGACTCCTTTTGCCTGAATTACTGCCAATGCAGGTTGCTCTGGTGTTATAGAGCCCAGGTGGATAGTGGCCTTCAGCTCTTCTGCATTGTTGGGTCTGGCATATTGCATCTTCCTCTTCACAATACCCCATAGATTTTCTATGGGGTTAAGGTCAGGCGAGTTTGCTGGCCAATTAAGAACAGGGATACCATGGTCCTTAAACCAGGTACTGGTAGCTTTGGCACTGTGTGCAGGTGCCAAGTCCTGTTGGAAAATGAAATCTGCGTCTCCATAAAGTTGGTCAGCAGCAGGAAGCATGAAGTGCTCTAAAACTTCCTGGTATATGGCTGCGTTGACCTTGGACCTCAGAAAACACAGTGGACCGCCACCAGCAGATGACATGGCACCCCAAACCATCACTGACTGTGGAAACTTTACACTGGACCTCAAGCAACGTGGATTGTGTGCCTCTCCTCTCTTCTCTTTCCAAAGGAAATGCAAAATTTACTTTCATCAGAGAACATAACTTTGGACCACAAATCAGCAGTCCAGTCCTTTTTGTCTTTAGCCCAGGCGAGACGCTTCTGACACTGTCTGTTGTTCAAGAGTGGCTTGACACAAGGAATGCGACAGCTGAAACCCATGTCTTGCATACGTCTGTGCGTAGTGGTTCTTGAAGCATTGACTCCAGCTGCAGTCCACTCTTTGTGAATCTCCCCCACATTTTTGAATGGGTTTTGTTTCACAATCCTCTCCAGGGTGCGGTTATTCCTATTGCTTGTACACTTTTTTTCTACCACATCTTTTCCTTCCCTTCGCCTCTCTATTAATGTGCTTGAACACAGAGCTCTGTGAACAGCCAGCCTCTTTTGCAATGACCTTTTGTGTCTTGCCCTCCTTGTGCAAGGTGTCAATGGTCGTCTTTTGGACAACTGTCAAGTCAGCAGTCTTCCCCATGATTGTGTAGCCTACAGAACTAGACTGAGAGACCATTAAGGCCTTTGCAGGTGTTTTGAGTTAATTAGCTGATTAGAGTGTGGCACCAGGTGTCTTCAATATTGAACCTTTTCACAATATTCTAATTTTCTGAGATACTGAATTTGGGATTTTCCTTAGTTGTCAGTTATAATCATCAAAATTAAAAGAAATAAACATTTGAAATATATCAGTCTGTGTGTAATGAATGAATATAATATACAAGTTTCACTTTTTGAATGGAATTAGTGAAATAAATCAACTTTTTGATGATATTCTAATTATATGTCCAGCACCTGTACAGTCAAATGAACAAGTATAGCAGGTGAGTTGGAATAATGCATTTTTGTGTTCAAATAGGCCTATGCTGAAAAACTATGTATTTTGTGGTTCAGTCCAAGGAGGTGTGCGATTTGAATCCTGTCGAGAAAGATGCTTTTTCAAACCAGATGGTGTAGTTACGGCATCTACCAGTAGGGACTATCCGCTTGTTAAGTCTGCCGTCACACGTCACCGCTTCCGGGTCCAAAATCTCTATCAAATGCCAAAAGAAAACAACGAAAGGCACTAATATAGACTCACAATGTGATGTAATACTATTGAAAAATCAGGATCCTTGCCTTTATCTTCATTCCAAAATACCAGATGGCCAGGCAGTGATTCATCTTTTAAAAATCATTAAAATATTTGTGTTGGGTACGCCGTGAGCACAGAGACTGTAGTGTACACTGTAAGTTTTCAAGTAAATGTGTAATATGAATAAATAGTGCGCATTAATGGCTGTTGAGATAGTATTCTCAAGTGAAACGAGTAGAGGCTTGAACCCGGAAACAGCATTCCTTTACGTCATGATTTTATGCTCCTTCACATGCTCTCGGAATTATCGTAAATATGAGTTTCCTAGTTTAAAAAAAAAAATGCACATGCACGCTCTCTAATGTTGAAACGTGATAAACTTCAGAAGTGGTAAATATCAAATTCCCTATAGCACGTGAAGGCAACATAACAAGTGGATCGGGATATGCTAACCAGTCAAACCTTAAAGACATAGTTCGCCCAAAAATGAAAAATCTTCTCCTTAAATTTATCAGTTATGTTACAACTTTTTAGAAATGTTTAACATTATTTTTTATATTAACTTTTTATATTTTATATTATTAGCTAATAATAGCAAATAGCAGAATCTTATGTGAATGCAATAAAAACATGCAAACTGTTGCTTTTACAAACAACTAAATGACACTTTTTTGTTGTCCGTCAGAGAGGATCTAAATGCATCTATCTATTAGAGCGGATCTAAATTTTAGAAATGAAATTTGAAGTAAATGAGAAATAATGCGAAGGAAAGTAAATCATAAAAGCATAAAATCATGAAGCATAAAATCATGACGTAAAGGAATGCTGTTTCCGGGTTCAAGCCTCTACTCGTTTCTCTTGAGAATACTATCTCAACAGCCATTAATGAGTGCTCTTTATTCATATTACACATTTACTTGAAAACATACAGTGTACACTACAGTCTCTTGTGCTCACAGGCGTACCCAACATGAATATTTTTAATGATTTTTAAAAGATGAATCACTGCCTGGCCATCTGGTATTTTGGTATGAAGATAAAAGCAAGGATCCTGATTTTTCAATAGTATTACATCACATTGTGAGTCTATATTAGCAATTCTGACTTTATAACTCGCAACTGTTAGTTTATATCTCACAATTCTGCGATTGCGAGAAAAAAATCAGAAAGGTAAGATAAAGTCCCTATTACCTTTTTCATATCATGGCGGAAACGAGCTTCCAAAGTTTATGGCTGAACTGAACTGTTTCAAAATTGATGAACTTTACAGTTATTGAATTGAACTGAATGAACACTGAACTGACCTGGGCTGAATAACAACACTGTCTTTTTAGAGCTGCTTTACTGCAAAATGTGAATTTGATGAAGTTTGCATCACTGATTCTGTTATCTCCTTGTTTATTACTGTGAAGCCGTTTTAAAACAATCTGTACTAAATCTGTAATATAAACAAAAGTGATTTGACTTGACATTTTTACAGTCTGAAGAGATGCCACATTTTATCTCCTGGCTTGTCCTTTGAGTAAAAGGCGTGAGACTGGGAGATTTAGCTGTGTGTCGCTAAACATGGTTACAAACCTGTTCTCCAGTGGAACCCGGATTCAATCCTTCATACTGCGACGGTCTCTGAAACTCCTGGTATGACAGCCGTGGATGTTTTGGGCTGGTGGGGTTTGGTGTTGATTGGAGTTGGCGGCAGATATGGAGCAGACAGAGGTTTCACAGTTGGCCGAAGCACATCCGTAATGGGTTTAAGAGCAGTGCAAACCCTATCGACTGCAGCGGAAGTGAAGGATGAGAGTAAACCTGTTTGGAGAGAGATTTGGAGAGGGTGGTGAGCCACTTTGAGGGTGAAATGAGTCCAGAGGGAAGGAAGAGCTCTGTGTAACAGCTGTGTGTGTGTGTGTGTGTGTGTGTGGATGTCACAGGGGACTGAGAAGGAGATAGATTCTCAAAATACATCAAGCTTAAAGCACTCATCAGTGTCCATACTGCTTGCCATATGTGTGAACGCATGCAGAAAACACAAAGCTTCTGTTCTGACTTCTGACAGAAAAGGTGCATGTGGGTCAGTGACAAATAACAGCACCTGCGAGAAAGAAAAAAAAAAAATCAATCTAATTCAAAACATGTCAAGTTCTTAGAAATGTAATCTTTGTATTCATTGGACGTTAGAAGTAGCAACGACTGCTTGGCCTGTTTTAGACAGCATGTCTCAGAGGCAGCATGATTGAGTGATATTGCTAACCTAGGCTCATTGAATAAAACGTGCCCGTACATACATTTTTGCAAAATTAGTTGTGACTTATTTACTTATTTTACCATTGTTCGTTCCACAATACTGTGTTATGACCTCAAAACACTTTTACCATAGTGCATGATTTGTAAACTAATATATATATATATATATATATTATGGATCTGTATATAGACGTAGGCTAGCTATATTAGCCTGCTTGTTAGAGCACCAGACTCCTACACCGGAGACCACAGTTTGAATCCCACTCGGAGCAGGTCGGTAGAACCAGTTACGTGTGCTGCCATTGACCTGGACGGGAGTGAGTTTTTTTGTTTCTTTTTTCTCAAGAGGCACATTAGAAACTGCTGTCTTTACCCTCCTTGTTAGAGTGCCCGATTCCCACGCCAAAGACCACGGTTCAAGTCAAGTCCGCTTAGAGCGGGCGGTTTGAACTTGAGGAGCTACATGTCACATAACCAGCTCCATATTAATTGGCTTTTCTAACATGGTAAACTTTCTCAGGTAGCTTACCTGGTACAGCACTGCACATGTAATGTGAGCTACATCTTATCTTAATTTCCATGAAACACGAGTCACGATAAAAGGAGTTCAAAGACTTGTAAAAGCAGCTAAAATGGCATGGCTGCTTCATCAAATGTATTTTTCATCTCATGTTTGCTTTTGTTAATGCTATCAGTTCCCTGACCACCGCAGCAAAAACGGATGCCCAATGCCCCACTGTGTGTTCATTGTGTGTGTGTGTTCAGTACTCACTGCTGTGTGTGCACTTGGATGGGTGAAATGCAGAGCACAAATTCCCAGGCTGGGCCACCATACTTGATTACATGTCACAATTCATATCAATTTTAAAATTGATTTAGTGTCGAGTTTAGTGGTACTTTTGTGGTACTCATTTTCAAACACAGTAGAGCATTAACTTTTTAGCTCCACTCACCCGACATTTGAATTCAGAACTGCCGTGATATGTTCAACAAACAACAAAGTAATAACGTTGCCTGGATTCATGTTCACGTTCATCTGTTTTTAGAACTGAACACACCTTTAATGCCACTCACAGGACATAAACATACAAGCAACATAACATAATTTTGCAAAAATGTCACCACAGACACATTTACAAGAAGATTATATTGAGTAACTTACATTTTAGACACAATATTGGTAGTAACTTTGTCTTTCACTCAGTCAACTGAAACAGTTCCAAACAAAGCAAAAAAATAAATAAAATAAAAAAATAAAAAATGCTGTGCATCTCTGATCAACACACAATGAATGATTAAACAAATTGGTTGAGTGAGTGATTCAATGACTCATACAGTGCATCTGGAAAGCATTCACAGCGCTTCACTTTTTCCACATTTTGTTATGTTACAGCTTTATTCCAAAAGGGATTAAATTCATTATTTTCCTCAAAATTCTACAAACAATACCCCATAATGACAACATGAAAGAAGTTTGTTTGAAATCTTTGTAAATTTATTCAAAATAAAAAACATGCCTTTGCCATGACACTCAAAATTGAGCTCAGGTGAATCCTGTTTCCACTGATCATCCTTGAGATGTTTCTACAGCTTGATTGGAGTCCACCTGTGGTAAATTCAGTTGATTGGACATGATTTGGAAAGGCACACACTTGTCTATATAAGTTCCCACAGTTAACAGTGCATGTCAGAGCACAATTCAAGCCACAAAGTCAAAGGAATTGTCTGTTGACCTCCAAGACAGGATTGTATCGAGGCACAGATCTGGGGAAGGGTATAGAAAAAAATTCTGCAGCATTGAAGGTCCCAATGAGCACAGTGGTCTCCATCTTCCGTAAATGGAAGAAGTTTGGAACCACCAGTACTCTTCGGGTCGCCTGGCCAAACTGATCAATCAGGAGAGAAGGGCCTTAGTTAGGGAGGTGACCAAGAACCCAATGGTCAGTCTGACAGAGCTCCAGCGTTTCTCTGTGGAAAGAGGAGAACCTACCAGTAGAACAACCATCTCTGCAGCACTCCACCAATCAGGCCAGAGTGGTTTCAATCAGAGTGGCCAGATTGAAGCCACTCCTCAGTAAAAGGCACATGACAGCCCACCTGGAGGACTCTCAGACCATGAGAAACAACATTCTTTGGTCTGATGAAACAAATATTGATCTCTTTGGCCTGAATAGCAAGCGTCCTGTCTGGAGGAAACCAGGCACCGCTTATTACCTGACCAATACCATCCCTACAGTGAAGCATGGTGATGGCAGCATCATGCTGTGGGGATGGTTTTCACCGGCATGAACTGGGAGACTAGTCAGGATCGAGGGAAAGATGAATTCAGGAATGTACAGAGATATCCTTGATGAAAACCTGCTCCAGAGCGCTCTGGACCTCAGACTGGTGCGAAGGTTCATCTTCCAACAGGACTACGACTCTAAGCACACACCCACTCTGTGAATGTCCCTGAGTGGCCCAGCCAGAGCCCAGACTTGAACCCGATTGAACATATCTGGAGAGATCTGAAAATGACTGTGCACCGAATGCTCCCTGTAGCGAATTATGATTAATTATGAATATGTAAATCTGTTAATCAGATTGACTGGATATAGCTACATTAAGCTTAATATTACAATCAATTAACCTGTTGTCCAGTGAACACTCAGTGTTGATTGTTTATTAATTCTAAGAAATGTTCATTTCCAGGTTATGGAAAAATAACATTCTTATTGTACCGTGCTACTTAGAGCATGTAGTCAGGATCTAAATCATTTAAGAGGCAATTTATTAGCAGACGGAGTCAGAACCAAACAGGTATTGTGCACAGTCTTTATTAACTAACTCACAAACACATAACTAAACTAACAAACACATAACATAACATACACAAAGGTCACACACATACGTAGGTCAGAATGAGTAATGATAGAGTTGAACCGGAAGAGGTACTGTTACTAGAGCTATAGGAAAAAGTCAAAACAATCTGGAAAGGAATCATCAGTTTCTTCAAAATATGGCAAGGGTATTACAAATGAATACTAAATCGCTGTTTAGTGTTCAAATGTACTATAATTTCAAGATGCCTTTAGGCTGAGGAGCGTCAGATCTGCAGGTTGAGGAGAGATCTTGAGGATTTCGTCTGAAGTTGTTGCCAGTCTTTCCTATGCCAGATGTTGAGCACATGGCTGGTTTGTAGGCCGAGGCCTGCAGAGGCCTGCAGCAAGGAGACGTCGGTTCAGTGGTCCCAGAAGCAAGGAAAGAGAGGGAGTGGCATTGTTCTCTAGCTTTTAACCTCTGGTCAAAGTCCAACCTCTGAAAGTTGATGTAGCCAATGAAGTGTGTTGAATTTCCAGGCGACAACACACCTCCTGTCAGGGCTTTTACGACCAAGAAAGATTAACAAGCTGAGTTTTTGAATAAGAACTATTAAAGATTCTTGTAATACTGATGTGTTGCACAGGTATGGACATACAGCATACACAAGCATTTAAATCTTTTCGATACGAACCCATAGACACTAAACATGGCGTGATTGAAGTTACCTTAAATGTATCATAAAACATACACATACATACGTGAATACAATGATTGTAATACAGCAACGGTAATAATGGATACCATTTCCTGGGAATGTGCATGTTCATTTATAGAACAGTCTGTCTATACATTAATGCAAGAGAGTCTGTGTGATGTGTGGATAATGCAGGAAAGATGCACGTTTTTGTGTGTCTCTTCTCTGCTCTCAATGCGGCAGCCACATTCTTTGGTGCAATAAAACTTGTAACTAAGAACTTCTTGGGGGATGGAAGCCAGACCCCAGAGTGAGCTTGAAACTATTGGTTAACTAACAAATAATTGTGTCTGATTTGTCTCAGTCTTTACATCCCCATCCAACCTATTGGAGCCTGAGAGGTCCTGCAAAGATGAATGGGAGAAACTGCCCAAAAACAGGTGTGCCAAACTTGTAGAATCATACTCAAAAAGACTTGAGGCTGTAATTGGTGCAGAAGGTTCTTCTACAAAGTATTGAGCAAAGACTGTGAATACACATGTGTTTTTTTCTTTTTTCTTTTAATAAATTTGCAAAGATTTTAAACAAACTTCTTTTACATTGTCATTATGGGGTATTGTTTGTAGAATTTTGAGGAAAATAATTAATTTAATCCCTTTTGGAATAAGGCTATAACATAATGTGGAAAAAGTGAAGCACTGTGAATACTTTCTGGATGCACTGTATAAATACAGTTACATGTTTTGTACCTGATTGAATCTGAAATCTGTTAAATGTATGATTTGATGATTAAATCATAAGGACAAACACTTGTTTCTTTCCTAAATGAATAAGATTTTCAAACAAATTGGTCGAATGAATAATTCAATGACTCACGCCAAAGGCAGTCCCTCATTTAATTTTTGAACTAATCAGCTTTTTTGAAGGAGTGATTCAGTGACTTGCTCATAAAGACTCACAAAAACTCTTTAAGACGCTTTGTCGCCACCTACTGGTGAAGTGATACAAACAGTAAAAGTCCAAGGGCTATTGGACTGTCATATCCTCACTCTTGACCTCACTCAGATTTGAGGGCCGGACCTAACAGTTGTATAAATATTACATAGAAACAGCAACTTTCTTTAATCGTGAGAGTACACAAGACAAATACAGTAACAAAGAATGCATGCATAACTTCTTTTAAGTTCATGTTGACATGTCATGCTTTGCACAGATTTTGTTTCGAGGCTCAAAAATGCTCTGAATTTTAAATACGTTTATCAGGACTTTCTGACGGAGAGAATAAGCAGCAGAAATGGTCTCTCCTGTGAGCTCTTTCCCATTTAAAGCCAAACTGTCAGCACTTCATCTCTGAGCTGTTAGCGTGCGGCCCAGAACTGCATCCACATGCACTTTTCCATAAGCTTTATCCTCACTGTAGGACCTTGAGCTAAATTTGTCCCTCATTCCCTAAGCTGCAGCCATAATCATAGTAATACCACCTAAACGGCTTCAACTTATTTATTCATTTATTGCCTCATTTATTTGTTTTTTTTTTTTTTTTTAACATATGCTTTAGGGATTCTTGCAAATAACAACTTTCTCCCAACAATTTGTCAAAATTGAAGATAAGTCTACAGTTTAAGGTAAAAATGTAATGCATTAATGACTTGAACTCTCTTGAGTTTGTGTGTTAAATATTCAGTTCTGATAACATTTACTCATAAGTCATGTTTCTTCCAAACCCGATTTTCTTTTTTATCTATGGAATACAAAATGAGATATTTAGCAGATTTCATTATTGATTATTCAAAACTATAATTATTGCAGTGCATTACTCGCATAAAAACATCCAAGCAACTGAATTTAGAAATCAACGGCTCTTGAAGCTTCATTGATAATTATTGTCTGTAGACAGTGCACAATAATAAGTATATTTTTTTCTGAACTAAAATGACCTTTCAGTCTCATTTGTGTGAAACTACTACCTTTATTTGCATAATTAACAATAATTAAAATGTTTCCCTCTTGCCTAGTATTCTCATTAGGGTCCTATTTAACTCAAAGCCTTTGTTTATTTAATCTGTCTCCAACACAAAAGCTGCTAATTAAAGATCAGAATGAACGTTATCATTAATAAGAAACTGCATCAATTGCACATCAAATGTCGTTTAGGCAGATAAAGGATCTTTTTGATTATCTGCAGGAAAAAAACAGGAATTCAACAATTAAAACAAACAATTTCCGGATGAAAGAAATACACACTGCAATTTACTGCTGCACACACTTGAAGTTGTTCTTTTTTCCTAGTAGGATGTTTGCCCTATAACAATCTTGGTTTGACTGGAAAAAACTTTTCTATTACAGTATTTCCAAATGATAACTTAAAGCAGAAGTGTGTACTTTTCAGGCTTAAAATATTAATATGAATATCAGTTTTTGTTATTTCTGATAATGAAATAGTTCATTAAATAGTTCATAGAATTAATTTAACAAAAAAAAAAATAATAATAATAAAAACATTATTGACATTAAACTCACAATTTATTTATTTTTCCCCCCATTTATTACCAATTAAAGAGTATGATCAAACATTTAGCAGCTTCTGCATGTCAGTGTTATATACCAAACCCCACAAAGACATATAAGCCACTAATTCAAAGTGCACTGACAGACACTGACCAACGGTGACAATCACCAGATTATAGTACGTCACTTTTCAGACATCCCACAACCCGACAACAAGCGCCGACCAGCGGCAACAGGCACAGACAGGGATAACACACTGATCTGATAATGTGCCGTTGGTCAGTCTATGTTGGTGCAGTGTGAATTAGCTTTGTATAGGCAACAGGGTTATTATCGTTAACTATAAAAAAACAAAACAATCACTTGAAATAAACATTAACTGAAATTTTATACATTTATGTTCAACCAACAAGATACACTGAGTTAGAGGAACTTAATCATTTGTAGCATAAACACAATTTTTTAAAGGTGCAATGTGTAAATTTTAGCGGCATCTAGAGGTGAGGTTACGAACTGCAACTAACGGCTCGCACCCCTCCCTTTTGGAGAAGCTACGGTGGCCGTCTGGCCGACACAACACAAAGATGTCGTCGTCTGAGACAGCAGAGTAGCCTGTGTGAAGCAATTACAAAGACTACTACTACTACTACTACTACTACTTTGTAATTTTGTTGTATTCAATGTATTGACGATGTAAGCTGCCTCTAAAAATTAGCTATTCTCCTTATCCAGTCCTATGCAAAGCATGCTGGGAACTAGAAATCCACTGCCTAATTTCCGAAGTTATTAAGACAATTTCATTGTTACTACAACCTTTTTTTCTCAATCAACACAGAAATTTGAGTATAAATTACAGACGATATTAAGTAGATGTAATGATCAAAGGTTTAATTTAAAGGTTTAATTAAAACAATAAATTGCAACCATGCATTTATTCAAGTTGTGGTAACAGGCCCTTTGAATTACTTTTTAGAATATGCTTGTTTTTGTAAGGTTTTGGATAGTAATTCCTTCCGATGGATTTGGTAACACTTAAGTCGTTACTAGTGGGTTACCATGATCTTCACTTTAGAATACTGATCCAAATAATTAGTAATTACTTTAGAAGGATGTAGTAACACTTGAGCCATTATTATCCAAAACCTTACAAAAACCTTTTTTTTTTTTCTTTTCACTTTAGAATACTGATCCAAATAATTAGTAATTCCTACTGAAGGATTTGGTAATATTTTAGCCATTACTAATGAGTTACCATGATCTTCACTTTAGAATTAATTACACAACACATTATTCATGTTAATTATGAATCTGTATATAGTAGTTCCTAGTAGTCCTCTGGGAGATATGAAAAAACAGTAGTTATTGATTAGCTAATAGTGAACTACCACCTTCAACTGAGCACTGTTACTTAATAATTCATTAAGAGATTTAAGAGGTATGTAAGAGAAAATAAAAGTGTTTTTTAACCTTTGATGCATGTAAACCTATTGTAGGACACCTCCAAAACAAAATTAGGGACATTTAAATAGCATAATAGGGGCACTTTAGTTCAAAATATTAACAAAATGTAAAAATTAGTGCTGAATAGATGTTTTCCACATGTAGTGTGTTGTTTTATTTTATGAACTCTGGAATGATGGAACATGAAGGGTGATAACTGACTACAGTGGAAGGGCACTGAAAGAGATTGTACATGACGTTTGTGATGTCTTCTAAACATGCTTAACTTTCAAAGCCATGTCAGCGCCAGCTCCACACTGGGAGTGACAACCCCTGCAGCTTAATGAGAAATTTAGCATGAAACTGAGCCTAATTATCAGCCATAAATTAGCCATAATACACCTAATCAGAGAAGATGCCACATTGATGGGAGAGTAACGTGGTAAACAGCTCAGCACTCTTTGCTTGTTTTAATTTGAAATTGCCCAATGCTTGTTACTGAACAGCTCTTCTGAAAAGAATTCACTATAAACTACAGAAGAGCATGAGCAATGTAATACCATGTTAAGCTTTATGATCCAGGGTCAATACAACCATCAAATTAACTACAAACATAGTGTTAGATATTATTTAAAAGTCTTTGATTATGATTTCACTTTTTTAACTTTAGTTAGTGTGTAATGTTGCTGTTTGAGCATAAACAACATCTTCAAAGTTTTTGAAGGACTACAAAAAGGCAGGTAGGGACTACAACAAGCTTCTTCCCGGGTTGGTGACATCACAAACCATAAAATTTACATAAATCCTGCAGCTTGAAACACAAAAAAGGGGGTGAGGCCATGTTGGGCTGCTTTAGAGAAGAGGAAGAGTTGTTGTAGTAGAGTGTTGTTGACATGCCGCCATTTTACGCCGGACTGCTTCACAAACGAGGATCAATTCAACCCTGGATTTGCACAAAAGATTAACGTGACGGCACATGCTAGTGGATGAGTTGAATCAACTCCACAGCAACTACATAAATTTATCCACTAACCATTCAGAAACGTCCAGTTTCATTCTAAAAGTTGTAACTTCTTCCTGAGTCTCTCCATCAGTATCGACTCCGGTTTGAACAATGTAAGGCTGAACACCGTTACTGACAATCCTCATTTTGCCTGCGTGAGATTCTCCAGCTTTGTTGTTGTTGAGCAACTGAAGCGTTAGCTGTTAAAGCTCCGCCTTCTTCTGGAAAGGGGGCGGGAGCAGCAGCTCATTTGCATTTAAAGGGACACACACCAAGACGCAGTGTTTTTGCTCACACCCAAACAGAGGCAAATTTGGCAAGCTATAATAAATGATCTGTGGGGTATTTTGAGCTGAAACTTCACAGACACATTCTGGGGACACCAGAGACTTATATTACATCTTGTGAAAGGGATATTATAGGTCCCCTTTAACATTTAAAACCTTTAAAAAACAAGCTCAATACTTATTGAGGGCCTGTCACGGAGACGAACCCCGTGATTCCTCCCACTGGCCAGCAGAGGGCTCCATCACCGGAATACTGACATTCACGCATCCAGTCACTCACTTATACTGACTCACACTACATCTCCCACAAGCCCCGTTCCTTGGACTCTGATCCTCATCCAGCTGCAGCTTGTTAGGACTGCTATTTAAGCTGCCATTTCACTCAGACCTACGCGAAGTCTTGATTATTGCCCCGGCTGTCATTTCTGAGCGTTTATACCCTGTTTGTTCTCCCGTTGCCATTCCTGTCTGTTTACCGTTCATTGACCCATCGCTGCCTACCTTTTGACCTGTTGCCTGTTTCCTGGACTGTGATACTTGCTTGTGACCCTGACCTTCTGCCTGCCTCTGATTACGATTCTGCCTGTTCTACATTGCTGTGTTTGCTGATTCTGACCCCTGCCTGTACGACCACGAGTACTTCAATAAAGCCTGCTAAATGGATCCTATGTCGAGTGATGAAATGTTACAGAAGACTTCGCCATCACAAGATCCAGCGGCTTACGATCATCTGTGTGCCAACATGGCTGCTCAGGCAAGTCAGATTGCTGCCAACCAACACCAGCTTAACCGCTTGACTTCTATAACAGAGGAGTTGGTCAAGGCCGTTCAAAGTCTCCACAGCACGGCCGCTAGCACTGCCGCTGCGACGCCACCACCCGCGGCGGTCGCCATTACCCACGCAGCAGAGACGCCGTCGCACGTTAACCCTCGCCTGGCTTTCCCGGAGAAGTTTGATGGTGACGCTACCAAGTGTAAAGGCTTTCTGCTTCAATGCTCTCTGTTCGTGGAACAACAACCCACTCTTTACAACACGGAGACGGGTAAGATCGCCTTCGTATGCTCACTATTGACGGGAAGGGCTTTGGATTGGATTACCGCTGTATGGCGCACGGACGGCACAGCGTTCGCTTCGTTTAATGACTTTCTCAGTCGTTTCCGTGAGGTCTTTGATCACCCCAGAGAGGGTAGAGGAGCTGGAGAACGCTTATTGGAATTATCTCAGGGGAAACTAACGGCAGCGGAATACGCCATGAACTTTCGCACACTGGCAGCGCAGACTAACTGGGTGAGTGACACGCTAAAGATTCTGTTTCGAAAGGGCCTTAGTCATGAACTGCAGACGGAACTAGCATGCCGAGATGAGGGCAGAGACCTTAACAGCTTCATCGAATTGGCTATTTCCATCGATAACCTGCAGCGTGCTCGTCGTGTTGACGCACAACGTGTCTCAGCGGCCAGATCAACGGCTTTCGAGGAAACCTCCGAACCCATGCAAGTCAACACCTACCGCCTGTCCGCTGAGGAGAGAAATCGGCGTCTCACTCATCGTTTGTGTCTGTACTGCGGACTGCCTGGTCATCAGCGGATCTCATGCCCCTCACGTCCATCTGCAGTAAATAAGTCGGTGAGTGCTACCATAAGCTCTGTCAGTCCAATTAACTGTGTAACTGTTCCGATCACATTATGGATTAATGGAGTCCGGGTGGTTACCGCTGCTCTGGTAGATTCCGGCGCAGCTGGTAATTTCATATCAGAGGAGTTCGCCAGAACCCATAACGTGTCTCTCATTCCATGTTCCACCTCTCTTTCTGTAGCCACGATAGATGGTCGCCCTCTGGGAACTGGACTGATTGATCAGCTATCCCAGGAACTTCCGATGTCCACAGGATTACTTCATAATGAACGCATTCAATTCTACGTCCTACCTGTGTCAAACGCTCCCATAATTCTAGGATTACCCTGGCTACGGCTCCATGATCCACATATCTCGTGGAGAGAGGGACAAATTACCAAATGGAGCTCCCAGTGTCAGAAAACATGTCTGTCCACCATCACACCCATGCCTGTTCACGCCGTGTTGTTCAACCCGGATCTCCCAGTCATCCCCAACCTGCCCGAAGAATACCATGACCTCGCCACCGCATTCAGTAAGGAGCAAGCTAGCATCCTACCACCACACCGCACCCACGACTGTGCCATTGACCTCCTCCCAGGCCACACACCACCCAGAGGCCGCATCTTCCCTCTATCCCAACCAGAATCGGAGGCCATGTCTAACTATATCGAGGAGGAGTTGGAAAAGGGGTTTATTCGACCATCTACCTCACCCGCATCCGCTGGATTCTTCTTCGTGCGGAAGAAAGATGGAGGTCTTCGACCATGCATCGACTACCGAGGTCTCAACGAAATCACCGTAAAATTCCGGTACCCACTTCCTCTGGTGCCGTCCGCCCTCGAACAGCTGCGTACTGCCCAGTACTTCACCAAGCTGGATCTACGCTGCGCGTACAATCTTATTCGCATCAGAGAGGGGGATGAATGGAAGACGGCTTTCTCCACAACCAATGGGCACTACGAATACCGGGTTATGCCGTTCGGCCTGGTCAATAGTCCTTCAATCTTCCAATCATTCATCAACGACGTATTCAGGGACATGTTGAACAGAACTGTAATCGTCTACATCGACGACATCCTTGTCTACTCCAATACGCTTGAGGATCACATTCACCATGTTAGAGCGGTACTACAACGCCTAATCGAGCACCAGCTGTATGCCAAGGCAGAGAAGTGCGAGTTTCACACCACATCCACCACCTTTCTGGGATATATCATCAGCTCGGAGGGGATTGCCATGGATGAGAGCAAGGTCAACGCTGTCCTCAAATGGCCCGAACCCCACACCTTGAAAGAACTACAACGCTTCCTGGGGTTCGCCAACTTCTATCGCCGGTTCATCCGGAATTTCAGCACCGTGGTGAGTCCTCTTACGTCCATGGTCAAGAAAGGTGCCCATCGTCTCAGCTGGTCAGACGCAGCCCAACAAGCCTTCACGGAACTCAAGCAGCGCTTTGTCACTGCACCCATACTCCGCCACCCGGACCCTTCGATGCCCTTCATCGTAGAGGTGGATGCTTCTAATACGGGAGTGGGGGCCATTCTCTCTCAGCGACAGGGTCCCTTATCCAAAGTTCATCCCTGTGCCTTCTACTCTCGGAAACTTAACTCAGCTGAGCGCAACTACGATGTGGGAGATCGTGAACTCCTCGCCATGAAAACTGCATTCGAGGAGTGGAGGCACTGGCTAGAGGGCGCTAATTACCCCTTCACCGTCTTCACCGATCACAAGAATCTGGAGTACTTGCGTACAGCCAAACGACTCAATCCACGCCAGGCCAGATGGTCCTTATTCTTCTCTCGTTTCGACTTCACGGTGACCTACCATCCCGCATCCAAGAACACGAAAGCCGATGCTCTATCTCGCTTATTCGAGGAGGAACAGACACCTAATGAACCGGAGACCATTCTCCCCTTTCAGGTGGTGGTAGCACCCATTCAGTGGGACATAATGACTCTTATACAGCAACATAACGCTCAACAAGAGATCCCAGCAGCATGTCCACCGGACAAGGTGTTCGTGCCACCCAATCTCCGTGATCAGGTCTTAAACTTCACTCACTGTCTGCCTTCATCAGGTCACCCAGGTATCACAGCCACCATCCATATACTGCAGAACCGTTTCTGGTGGGAGACCCTCGTCAGGGATGCCACAACCTTCATCCAGCGGTGTCAAACCTGCAGTATGCAGAAGAGCTCAAGACAACTTCCAGCCGGATTACTCCAACCCCTTCCCATTCCACAACGTCCCTGGTCTCATATCGCCATCGATTACATCACAGATCTACCCATATCCCAAGGTAACACTGTTATACTCACGGTTATAGATCGTTTTTCCAAGGCCTGTCGTCTGATTCCTCAACCCAAGCTCCCCACTGCCATGCAGACCGCCGAGTTACTGTGCAACTGGGTCTTCCGCCTATACGGGTTGCCCGAAGACATTGTCTCAGATCGTGGTCCCCAGTTCACGTCCCGACTATGGAAGGCCTTCTTTCAAGCCCTGGATGTCAACGTAAGCCTCACCTCTGGCTACCATCCCCAGGCCAACGGGCAAGCCGAGAGGATGAATCAAGAACTCACTCGCTTCCTAAGATCTTATTGCAGCCAGAACCAGGAGGATTGGGCCCGTTATCTTCTGTGGGCAGAGTACGCCCAGAACTCCCTGGTCAAACCTTCCACCGGCATCACGCCGTTCAAGTGCATCCTAGGCTTTCAACCACCCATGTTCCCATGGTCCGGGGAACCCACCGATGTGCCGTCCGTTACGGATTGGCTCAACAGAAGTGAGGAGACCTGGAATCAGGCCCACGTCCATCTACAGCAAGCTGTACGCCGCCAGAGAGAACATGCCGACCACCGGCGCCGCCTCGGACCTGAGTATCACCCTGGCCAGTGGGTCTGGTTGTCTACCCGGGACCTCCGCCTGAGGCTTCCCTGTAAGAAGTTGAGTCCAAGGTACGTGGGTCCCTTCCAAATAACACGTCAAATCACACCAGTATCTTTTCGTCTTGCATTACCTAACACTTACCGTATTTCTCCTACCTTTCATGTCTCTCTGCTCAAGCCCGCTGCTGACCCCAGTGAGGAGGGAGAGGGGAGGTCCCGTGAGCAGAGTCCCCAGACCGTGCTAGTGGAGGGAGAGGAGACGTACCAGGTGCGAGAACTGCTTAACTCCAGACGTCGGGGACGCATCCTTCAATATCTGGTCGATTGGGAGGGGTACGGTCCAGAGGAGCAATCCTGGGTCAGCGCCGAGGATATACTTGACCCCAACTTGATCGACGAATTCCACCGCAACCACCCAGAGAGACCAGCCCCTCGACCACGTGGTAGACCCCGACGTCGTGCACCACCTCGCGCCAGGAGTCGCTCGCAGGGGGGGGGCTCTGTCACGGAGACGAACCCCGTGATTCCTCCCACTGGCCAGCAGAGGGCTCCATCACCGGAATACTGACATTCACGCATCCAGTCACTCACTTATACTGACTCACACTACATCTCCCACAAGCCCCGTTCCTTGGACTCTGATCCTCATCCAGCTGCAGCTTGTTAGGACTGCTATTTAAGCTGCCATTTCACTCAGACCTACGCGAAGTCTTGATTATTGCCCCGGCTGTCATTTCTGAGCGTTTATACCCTGTTTGTTCTCCCGTTGCCATTCCTGTCTGTTTACCGTTCATTGACCCATCGCTGCCTACCTTTTGACCTGTTGCCTGTTTCCTGGACTGTGATACTTGCTTGTGACCCTGACCTTCTGCCTGCCTCTGATTACGATTCTGCCTGTTCTACATTGCTGTGTTTGCTGATTCTGACCCCTGCCTGTTTGACCACGAGTACTTCAATAAAGCCTGCTAAATGGATCCCATGTCGAGTGATGAAATGTTACAGGGCCACTGTCTTTACATATATTTCTAAATCTAGAATTAATATTTGATATATATTAGTAGGCAATACACACTGTGTATAGACAAATGTTACTGGCAACATTCATTGGCACCTAATTCACCGCTATGTAAATCGCATTGTAATACAGTAATGATTCTTATTCATCACTGATTTTCTAATCAACAGAGTAATTAAAATGGGTGCGATGATTCAGAAATGTTTTAAAAGTCGTGACTTTCACATTTAGAGGCAAACATTAACCTGTCCACATCTCAAACTGTGAGATAACAAAATCATACTGAGTGGCTAACTAAATATCATTAAACTGATCTCTTCATGTAATCTCCCAACTTTTTTGCAGAACTGATTGATAAGTGAGGCTTCTTAAACTTCTTTTCCACTGACAACTCATTTACTGTATTAATTCTTTCTTTCGCTCTGTCTCTTTATTTTTAATAAATAAATGCTTGCCATTTGCACATTTGCATAAGTCTGTCCTGTTGAAAGTTCAGTCACCCAATCAGCATCACGTGTCGCTCAAGGGTAAGTGAATATTCAGGGTTTCTCATGCATGCCTACCTGTATCATATGTAGTTTGCAAACTGCTTAAAGACATTCAACTTTGAAACTGAAAAATTGTTCTCTGCTCACTAAATTCTAGTTTCTGAATCTAATTACAATATTTCAGTTTCTCATGTCAGACCATCTTAAATCTACCTCCCAAAAGCTAAGGATCCCATTAGCGCCCAGTAACCGCCTAGCTATTTTACACCTCAGTTTTTATGGTTTCTCCAATGTCACTGCATCAAAGGTTTCTTGTCTGTACATGAATCTCCTCATGCCAGAAACCTTCCACCCCATTATCTGAGTGAAATGCCCTTCCTCGGCTATTTGTATCAGTGCCTGTCCCGCACCATTACCTCCCCACTATAATAGGTCTTTCGGCTATTTTCTTGTCAGGAGATTTTTTTTTTTTTTTCTTTCTTGCCTGTGTCTTTAAACCATCTGCAGGAGTATCAATGAATTGCCCAGAATTCCCTTTCCCTTTAATTTCTCTGTTTTACATTGCAGAAGTATGGAAGGGTGTTTCCACCATGAAATAAAAAATGTAATTGCGGCTTTTTATCTCACAATTCAGACTTTTTTTCTCGCAATTGCAGAGTTTATATCTCACAAATCTGACTTTTTTTTTTTCTCAGAATTGGAAGATATAAACTCACAATTGGGAGTTATAAAGTTAGAATTGTGAGATTCTGTAATATCTCGCAATTGTGTCCTATCGTGAGGGGAAAAAGACTGACGTTTTTTTTTTTTTCTCAGAATTGCAAGAAAAACCGTCAGAATTGCGACTTTATATCTTGCAATTCTGACTTTATAACTCGCGATTGTGAGTTTAAATCTCCCAATTCTGATGTCACAATTACCTTTTTAATTTTTTTTGTTTTTTTTTTAGTGGTGGAAACAAGCTTCCATACAGAAGTGACAGTACTTTCTATTTATAGTGATTTTATCGTTATCATTATTTTAGAATCCAGGCAATATGTATTTTTTTTTTGCAATTTAAAATCTCTTTAAAGTCACCATGAAAAAAAAGGGACAATTCTTTTCTTTCTTTTTTTTTTTTTTTTTTATGGAATATTGCAGTATTTATTATACAAACCCGATTCCAAAAAAGTCGGGACACTGTACAGATTGTGAATAAAAAAGGAATGCAGTAATTTACAAATCTCATAAACTTATATTTTATTCACAATAGAATATAGATAACATATCAAATTGAAAGTGAGACATTTTGAAATGTCATGCCAAATATTGGCTCATTTTGGATTTCATGAGAGCTACACATTCCAAAAAAGTTGGGACAGGTAGCAATAAGATGCAGGAAAAGTTAAATGTATATATAAAGGAACAGCTGGAGGACCAATTTGCAACTTATTAGGTCAATTGGCAACATGATTGGGTATAAAAAGAGCCTCTCAGAGTGGCAGTGTCTCTCAGAAGTCAAGATGGGCAGAGGATCACCAATTCCCCCAATGCTGCAGCGAAAAATAGTGGAGCAATATCAGAAAGGAGTTTCTCAGAGAAAAATTGCAAAGAGTTTGAAGTTATCATCATCTACAGTGCATAATAACATCCAAAGATTCAGAGAATCTGGAACAATCTCTGTGCGTAAGGGTCAAGGCCGGAAAACCATACTGGATGCCCATGATCTTCGGGCCCTTAGACGGCACTGCATCACATACAGGAATGCTACTGTAATGGAAATCACAACATGGGCTCAGGAATACTTCCAGAAAACATTGTTGGTGAACACAATCCACCGTGCCATTCGCCGTTGCCCGCTAAAACTCTATAGGTCAAAAAAGAAGCCATATCTAAACATGATCCAGAAGCGCAGGCGTTTTCTCTGGGCCAAGGCTCATTTAAAATGGACTGTGGCAAAGTGGAAAACTGTTCTGTGGTCAGACGAATCAAAATTTGAAGTCCTTTTTGGAAAACTGGGACGCCATGTCATCCGGATTAAAGAGGACAAGGACAACCCAGGTTGTTATCAGCACTCAGTTCAGAAGCCTGCATCTCTGATGGTATGGGGTTGCATGAGTGCGTGTGGCATGGGCAGCTTACACATCTGGAAAGGCACCATCAATGCTGAAAGGTATATCCAAGTTCTAGAACATCTGCTCCCATCCAGACGCCGTCTCTTTCAGGGAAGACCTTGCATTTTCCAACATGACAATGCCAGACCACATACTGCATCAGCTACAACATCATGGCTGCGTAGAAGAAGGATCCGGGTACTGAAATGGCCAGCCTGCAGTCCAGATCTTTCACCTATAGAAAACATTTGGCGCATCATAAAGAGGAAGATGCGACAAAGAAGACCTAAGACAGTTGAGCAACTAGAAGCCTGTATTAGACAAGAATGGGACAACATTCCTATTGCTAAACTTGAGCAACTTGTCTCCTCAGTCCCCAGATGTTTGCAGACTGTTATAAAAAAGAAGAGGGGATGCTACACAGTGGTAAACATGGCCTTGTCCCAAATTTTTTGAGATGTGTTGATGCCATGAAATTTAAAACCATATTGTTTTTCCCTTAAAATGATACATTTTCTCTGTTTAAACATTTGATATGTCATCTATGTTGTATTCTGAATAAAATATTGAAATTTGAAACTTCCACATCATTGAATTCTGTTTTTATTCACAATTTGTACAGTGTCCCAACTTTTTTGGAATCGGGTTTGTAATGATTTATACCTACATATCTCTCTCTCTCTCTCTCTCTTTTTTTTTATTTATTTTTTTTTTTATTTTTGTATTCATGTGCCCTCATATTCTTTAATCATAATAACTTCCCCTCCCTCTTACGAGACATATCGTCTCTTCTGGTGACGAGGACAGGGCAACCTGTCACTTATACGAGATCCACCAATAGCAAACCACAACCATCCAATCAATTCCCGATCAAGCTCTGCCCTACATTTTTCTTGTTAAAGAAGTTGCTTCACTCAGATATATGTCATAATAGGGAAGAAAAAACTAATCGCACCTTCTGTTTCATGCCAACTTTATTTATTACTCAAAGGAGAAACCCAGGACACCCCAACTCAGAAAACTTTTGCTTCTACCAAACTAATTCTAATTCTGTTTCGTAAGAGCTGGAGTGACAGATACTTACATTTTTGTGACTTTTCTGTCCTTGCACTGCCTTGCATAAGAGCATCATGAGATATAGGCTTGTTACTGACCGACCACAGGGGCCACACCTGACTCCATACTTCCACTCATTTCCTGCAAAATGCCCAAATGGTGTGTTGCTTCAGGTAAATGCTGACATGCAGCTTTAAGAGATAAACAAACCTGTGGCTACACCAGTCCAACACAGGGCAGAGCAGGTCACCGCGAGCCGCCACAGGATGATAAAACTCACAATACTCAGAGAGAAGAAAGCACAGGCAATGCTTTTTCAAAAGGTATAAAAAAAGTCATTGTTTTTATGACACCGAATACAGAAGTATTTATTTTGATAAATCAACAAACATGTTACAAACGTTAAAAAACGTTTCACATCAATGAATGGTGTGAAATGGCCTGAGCATAACATCACAAATCAAACTGTACAAAAGATAAAACAGCAGAAACTGCAACAGCTTGTCTATATTTGCATTCACAAATGTGTATAATATAATGAGCTGTTAGAGCATTAATTTAAATTACTTCAAAAAGCAAATGTAACAGCTTGTTCTGCATATCTTAATATGCTAATGTACAATATCAAGCTGTGACATTTTTACTTTTTTCAACATTTCTTTAGCATTTACTGTACGCCAACATCCCATGCATGTCTTCTATACTGTATTTACACAAATGAGATGCTCTGTGTATCTTTTAACGGTGCTATACAAAATATGTTATCAATAATTTAGATATGGGGAATTTGGAGGCCAAGTCAACACCTCAAACTTATTGTTGTGCTCCTAAAACCATTCCTGAACCATTTTTGCTTTGTGGCAGGGCACATTATCCTGCTGAAAGAGGCCACAGCCACCAGGGAATATCGTTTCCATGAAAGGCTGTACATGGTCTGCAGTGATGCTTAGGTAGGTGGTGTGTCAAAGTAACATCCACATGGATGGCAGGACTCAAGGTTTCCCAGCAGAACATTGACTAAAGCATCACACTGCCTCCGCCGGCTTGCCTTCTTCCCATAGTGCATCCTGGTGCCATGTGCTCCCCAGGTAATTGACGCACTCGCACCCGGCCATCCACGTGATGTAAAAGAAAACGTGATTCATCAGACCAGGCCACCTTCTTCCATTGCTCCGTGGTCCAGTTCTGATGCTCACGTGTCCACTGTTGGCTCTTCCGGCGATGGACAGGGGTCAGCATGGACACCCTGACTGGTCTGCAGCTATGCAGCCCCATACGCAACAAACTGTGATGCACTGTGTATTCTGACACCTTTCTATCAGAACCAGCATTAACTTCTTGAGCAGTTTGAGCTACAGGAGCTCGTCTGTTGGATCGGACCACACGGGCCAGCCTGCGATCAATGAGCCTTGGACGCCCATGACCCTGTCGCTGGTTCTCCACTGTTCCTTCCTTGGAGCACTTTTGATAGATACTGACCACTGCAGACCGGGAACACCCCACAAGAGCTGCGGTTTTGGAGATGTTCTGACCCAGTCGTCTAGCCATCACAATTTGGCCCTTGTTTCAAACTCGCTCAAATCCTTACACTTGCCCATTTTTCCTGCTTCTAACACATCAACTTTGAGGACAAAATGTTCACTTGCTGCCTAATATATCCACCCACTAACAGGTGCCGTGATGAAGAGATAATCAGTGTTATTCACTTCACCTGTCAGTGCTCATAATGTTATGCCTGATCGGTGTATACAAGTCCAAATGCCTGACAAGTGATTTGAGTTCTCTAATTTGATTTTTTTCCCCATGATAAATAATAGTATCTGCATAACATTTTGAGTGAGACGTGGAAATGAATTTCAGAATTTCTTCAACGATGACTGGTGTAAACGATAGCTGAAAATAGACTATATAGTCCGTTTTTAGTGAAGCTTTTTGTCTGACCTGGTGCTCCGGAGGTCACAGAAAGGGAATATCTCTCTCCTCCACTCCTCAACCACCCACTCCGCAAAGCTGCTGCCTGAGAATCAGAAGTGAAGCTGGCACTAATGAAAATGAATAGCACATTTGTCCGGCGCTAATGGCGAGCGTGGGCATGCGGTAATGTGAGTGCGGCTCATGCTAGTTCAACAGTGATTACTCAAAGGTTAACAGTGAGAACGGCATTAACGTTAGCGCTCCGGCTCTCCGGCGATCAACCTCCCTCAGTTACTGAGGGTGTTTTCAGTGTGTGTGTGTGTGTGTCTCTGTGTGTGTGTAATTGCCTTAATCAGTGGCTCAATGGCTGAAAGTCTTGGGTGATTACAAATGTAAGAGAAAAACTTCCAGCCAAAATGTTTCTGATTTTTTTCCATCAACATTCATGGTTCATTAGGGCTACACATATTACTCTAGTTATGAATGCATTTTTAAAAAAAGAAAATATTCTCATGAGGACAAGAAGCTACATTTTCTGTATCTGAGAGAGCAAACCAGAAAGAAAAGGAGAAAACTAAGGCCAGAAACACATTCTATTTAAGTACACGGATGCAAACGCATTGCTATTATGTAGCTTGTTTCTGTGGTATTAACCCCCCAGACCCGTGTGGAGTACACGTTTATAATGGATGGATGCACTTTCTTGAGCTTCATCCTCATTGGTCCCGTTCACTGCCATTATAAAGCTCAGATGCATCAGGATATTTATTAATAGAAATCTGTGTTTATCAGAAAGAAGAGTCATATACACCTAGGATGGCTTGAGGGTGAGTAAAGCTTGGGCTAATTTTCATTTTAAAAGTGAACTAATGTGAACATTTTACAAAATACTCATCTCTGCACCAATTCAATTTCTAACTCTTTGCATTTTACTACAATGTTATATGTAATATCTATTTAATAAATGATCATACACTGGAAAGTTTTCCTAGACATGTTGCAAAGTTGGGGCACATAAGTTCCTAAACGTGATGAATGATGGGATATGCTTAGCCTCAAATACTGCTCCGAAGTGGTACTAGAAATAGTGTGAATTTATGCCGTGTCCACCAAAGTGTTTTTTTCCCAAGGCTAGCATATTTTCCTAGTCGTTTTCAATGGGAGTTCTGTGTTTTTGAGTTGTGTTGAGAGTCGAAGTTTCACTCAAACGTACAAAATGACTGAATGTTCAACTCTGGGTAAAACGCAGCGCTAAATGTCACGCCACATCCTGCTTGTACAACGGTAACATACAACAACAAGCATAATAACGCCAGAGCCAGAGCAAGCACTTTGTATCGACATTTTTATATAGAACAAAATTAGAAACAAAGTACCTGTGAAAAAAGATAAAACTTCTGCGGATATCCCATATCATAGCAAGCAAAGCGTCTCAACTGGGAAAAAAAGCTAGGCATTTGCGGAAGAGCGCCATTTTGAAGTGGGTTCAACTTCGTCAAGTAGATGAGGGACGTTTATTTGGACAGACACTCGACCTCTCGATTTTGACTGAAGGAGTGAGTCTACTCATATGTACATTTCAGGCAGATCCAAAGACCACAATGCAACATGACTGTGACATCACAACAGCAACTAGCAGTGCTTGCACTTAATTTACCCACAGGCGATCAAGGATTTAGGGTTCTGCCAGTAGTGGGTGCTTGTGCAACACAATCAATGACATGCATCTGAGTGAACGAGACGGAGGGAAGTTAGCAAGGGAAGAGCATAAAAATTGACAAACTCAGCGCTGAAAGAAAAAAAGTGAGCACAGAAGAATTATGCTAATTCCTGCGACATTGCCCATAGTGGCAGCTCTAATAATGCAATGCATACTCTTTGTGCTATTGGTTGTGTTCTGACACGTTTGATTTAAAGGTGCCCTAGAATTAAAAACTGAATTTATATTGGCATAGTTAAATAACAAGAGTTCAGTACATGGAAATGACATACAGTGAGTCTCAAACTCCATTGTTTCCTCCTTCTTATATAAATCTCATTTGTTTAAAAGACCTCTGAAGAACAGGCGAATCTCAACATAACACTGACTGTTACATAACAGTCGGGATCATTAATATGTACGCCCCCAATATTTGCATATGCCAGCTCATGTTCAAGGCATTAGACAAGGGCAGCCAGTATTAACGTCTGGATCTGTGCACAGCTGAATCATCAGACAAGGTAAGCAAGCAAGTATAATAGCGAAAAATGGCAGATGGAGCGATAATAACTTACATGATCCATGATAACATGATATTTTTAGTGATATTTGTAAACTGTCTTTCTAAATGTTTCATTAGCATGTTGCTAATGTTAAATGTGGTTAAAGTTACCATCGTTTCTTACTGTATTCACAGAGACAAGAGCCGTCGTTATTTTAATTTTTAAACACTTGCAGTCTGTATAATTCATAAACACAACTTCATTCTTTATAAATCTCTCCAACAGTGTAGCATTAGCCGTTAGCCACGGATCACAGCCTCAAATTCATTCAGAATCAAATGTAAACATCCAAATAAATACTAATACTCACATAATCCGACGCATGCATGCAGTATGCATGATGAACACTTTGTAAAGATCCATTTTGAGGGTTATATTAGCTGTGTGAACTTTGTTTATACACTGTTTAAGGCAAGCGCGAGCTCCATGGGCGGGGGAGCGTGAGCATTTAAAGGGGCCGCAACATGAATCGGCGCATTTCTAATTATGTCCCAAAATAGGCAGTTAAAAAAATGAATTAATAAAAATCTATGGGGTAGATGAAACACATTCAGGGGACACCTTAGACTTATATTACATCTTGTAAAAAAACGTTCGATAGCACCTTTAAGCATTTGTGTTCATGTTAGTCTGGTCTGATGCCGATATCTTGGAGAGCAGGGTGGCTGATATGTAATGATATTAATTAAAGAATTATTAAAGACATTAATTAACACATACTGCAACGACATTTATATTTATTTTACATAATATTTACTAAATTTGAAATGAATGATTAAAAAATATGAACATATGAAAAAAACATTGTACTTTAAAACAAACTGATTTATACCTTACATAGCAAACTTATTGATTCTGTAATCATATTACAGTATTTTTCACAAATAAATTGTTAAAAACATGAATAAACTTAAGTTCTCAGCGCTGTCAAAATAAAAGTTGTAAAACTCAATTGATGCCGATCATTAAAAAGCTAAATATCGGGATTATGTAGTTTTGACCACTAGTTCACAAACGTATGTTTCAAAGGCCTTCGATTTTCATACATCAAATATCTTGTCTAATCTGATAATGCTTTAGTGCTCTCTCATTAGCTCTGTTTCCACCCACCTATTTGTATGCAAATTTTGGGATATCGCATTAAAAAAAATGCTGGATGGAAACGGCGCGTAAGATGCATATAAATCCTAAAAGTGTGCATAAAAAAAAACATATGTGCTCGATTGAGGTTGAATTTTTTTATCTATCTGATAAGAAGATATGCGCATAAACTATGATGGAAACACACTTTACCAAATAAACCCTTCAATGCTCAACAAAAAAAAAAACTCATGCGACTTTGCCTCAACAGTGGTTGTGATTGGATAACTGGACCAACAAGTGGACCAATCACATCAAAAAAAAGTCTGTCATCAGAATGATTTGGTAAAATTACCTCCCAGAACTGTTGTTCCCAAATGCCAGGCATCCAACTCCGAATGCAAGATAACATGAAAGCGTTTTTTGCATTTTGTCTGCACGCTTTGAGGTGCAAGAAATTCAAGATGTACGGAAAACAGCCACAGTGTTTGCAGCAACTTCCGTTTTATGACATATATTTTGCGCCAATTTCGCAGGACGATTTCGTTCACTTTGAACACATGGGTTGGAAACGCCGCTTTATTCGCAAACGTTTTGTGCGATATTCCAATTTTGCGCACAAGTTAAATTCACAACATAGCTATTGTCACATTATATCATGTTTAAATCCATTCCACAGATTTTCAACAAAAAAAGTCTGCAGACTCCATCTGGGCCTAACGATAGGTTTTAGATGACAAGCTTCATAAATGGCTTATCTAAAATCCAATAGATATCGGAGGAAAGATTGCAGCAGGACACTGCGCTTGACTGTATCAGCGTGATCCATAACTTTCCTATGAACCCGGGGCCCATTTATTGTCGATCGCATCCGAGGGATGGCCTGTCAGTTGGGTGGGAGTTGAGCTGCTGTTTATTTTCAAATCAATACTCAATTACTATAAGGAAGATCCTCTCTTGCCCATTTCCAAGACGAAATTATGAACTGCCGCAATAACACTTAGTCAAGGGAAGCTGAGGAGTATTAACTCATGAAGCAGAAGTAGCCGGATATTTGATCAAACCGCTCCGCCCCCTCTCTTCCTCTCCTCAAGCCTTTAATTAATCACACGGTAAAAGGCCTTTCAGGAGGTGACTGATGACCAGAGAAAACAATTTTCCCCCTAACAGCCTTTTAATTTTAACTTGTGTGGCAAGAGATCATTGGCTGCAACTCACGACAACCCATCAATGCTGGTTTTTAATGTGCTTCCGCTTTTGTTATCGAGAAGAGAGGGAGACAAGGCTTTCCGTCCCTTTTCATAACTCACGCCATTGATTCGGTAAATGCCTGACATTTGCCGAAGGATAAAAGTTCTGTCGATGGGGGTCGTGTGTAAATTACTCCATTAAGAGCTGGTTATTTATGATGGAGGGTGATTTAGGTGCATAGACGCCTTAAAGAGGTGCGAACTGACAAGTCAAACGCGTCTTTGTTTTGCCGCCGTCGGAAGCAGCCATGTCACGTCGGTCACCGCAAGCGTCCTTTTAGATCTTCGTCTCTGAGCTGCAATGAAATTGACAGCGTGTCCTAAAAACAGCGACAAAGAAAACACACAGAAACTTGCCAGGAGCGCTGGCTGTCTAAACTCAGAAACAATTGTCAGAGTGTTCCTTCAATGGTTTCAAATCCCCAGAGTACTCACTGCTGAACTAATCTACAAAAAATGAGTCATTGACAAGTAAGTCCTTCATTCTCTTTGAACACTAACTGGCTTGGGCCTGAAGTGCCATTGTATTTGACAGTACTTAATACAATTGCACTTGACCTTTTAAAGTTGACTCACTTCCTAGGTGCATGAACTATGAAAAAGGCCTGTGTTGACGTTGATATATTATTAGTGCTGTTTGCTAAGGCAAGCAATGATATGCTATTGCTCATACTTAGTGATTTGAATAAATCTTTAATTAAGCCAAGACATTCCAAGTGAATAGGATAAAAAGTGCAAGTTATAGACATGATTGTAGTTCCTCGTTTGTTTTTGTTTTGTTTTTTTTTTTGTTTTTTTGTATTACAAGTTTTCAGAAATTGTATGTTTAAATATGCGAATGAGGCATTATCTAATTAAATGTGCCAATTTGCATAAATCTCCAGAATAGAAAGTCAGGTTCAAAATTTGTTTCATTTTGTTGACATATCAGAAGGTTTTTACAGAAGGGATCTCTCTCTTTTATCACGCCACAAATCCAAAAATACCATCAACAGAAAAATCACCATGCATTAAAATGTTATACGAATGATATATGAATAAACCCCTCAGTAAGGGGTTAATTCACCCAAAAATGAAAAATCTGTCATTAATCACCCTCATGTTGTTCCACACCCATAAGACCTTCGTTCATTTTCAGAACACAAATTAAGATATTTTTGGATAAAATCCGATAGGCTCAGTGAGGCCTCCACTGCACTCCACTACAGTGGTTCAACCTTAATGTTACGAAGCGACGAGAATACTTTTTGTGCGCGAAAAAAAACAAAATAACAACTTTACTCATTAATATGTAGTGATGGGCGATTTCAAAACACTGCTTCATGAGGCTTTGAAGCTTTACCAATCTTTTGTTTCAAATCAGTGGTTTGGAGCGTGTATCAAACTGCCAAAGTCACGTGATTTCAGTAAACGAGGCTTTGTTATGTCATAAGTGAAATTTCAATGGTTCACCACTGGGGACGTGACTTTGATACATGTTTGATACATGCTCCGAACCACTAATTCGAAACAAAAGATTTTCATAAAGCTTCGAAAGCCTCACTGAGGCATCGGATTTTATCAAAAATATCTTCATTTGTTTTTGGAAGATGAATGAAGGTCTTACAGGTGTGGAACTACATGAGGGTGTTTAATGACAGAATTTTCATTTTTGGTTGAACTAACCCTTTAAGAATATTTATAGGAATAAAACTAAAGTTTGTTTACGGAAGAGGATTGGGCCAAGCAATAATAAAAAAATAAAACCATAGAGATTAAAGTTGTTAAATTTCGAGAAAAAACTCGTTAAATTTTGAAAAAAAAGTCGAAATAAAATGTTGAGAATGAACTTGTTAAATTACGAGAAAAAACTCGTTAAATTTCGAGAAAAACGTTGAAGATAAAATGTTGAGAATAAACTCGTTAAATTACGAGAAAAAACGTTGTTAAATTTCAAGAAAAAAGTTAGATTACAAGAGCAAATTCGTTAAATTATGAGAAAAAAAGTCGAGATAAAATGTTGAGAATAAACTCATTAAATTACAAGAAAAAACTCGTTAAATTTCGAGAAAAACGTTGAGATAAAATGTTGAGAATAAACTCATTAAATTACAAGAAAAAACTCATTAAATTTCGAGAAAAGCGTTGAGATAAAATGTTGAGAATAAACTCATTAAATTACAAGAAAAAACTCGTTAAATTTCAAGAAAAACGTTGAGATAAAATGTTGAGAATAAAGTTGTTAAATTACGAGAACAAATTTGTTAAATTATGAGAAAAATGTCATTAAATTTCAAGAAAAAAGTGGAGATAAAATGTTGAAAATAAACATTAAATTATGAGAAAAAAGTGGTTAAATTACGAGAACAAATTCGTTAAATTTCGAGAAAAACGTTGAGATAAAATGTTGAGAAAAAAGTCGTTAAATTACGAGAACAAATTCGTTAAATTACGAATTTGTTCTCAATTTAACCTATTTTTTCTTGTAATTTAATGACTTTATTCTCAACATTTTATCTCGACTTTTTTTCTCATAATTTAACAAATTTGTTCTCGTAATCTAACGACTTTTTTCTCGTAATTTAACGAGTTTATTCTCAACATTTTATCTCAACTTTTTTCTTGAAATTTAACGAGGTTTTTTCTCGTAATTTAACGAGTTTATTCTCAACATTTTATCTCAACCTTTTTCTTGAAATTGAACGAGTTTTTTCTCATAATTTAACGAGTTTATTCTCAACATTTTATCTCAACTTTTTTCTTGAAATTTAACGAGGTTTTTTCTCGTAATTTAACGAGTTTATTCTCAACATTTTATCTCAACCTTTTTCTTGAAATTGAACGAGTTTTTTCTCGTAATTTAATGAGTTTATTCTCAACATTTTATCTCAACCTTTTTCTTGAAATTGAACGAGTTTTTTCTCATAATTTAACGAGTTTATTCTCAACATTTTATCTCAACTTTTTTCTTGAAATTTAACGAGGTTTTTTCTCATAATTTAACGAGTTTATTCTCAACATTTTATCTCAACTTTTTTCTTGAAATTTAACGAGGTTTTTTCTCGTAATTTAACGAGTTTATTCTCAACATTTATCTCAACCTTTTTCTTGAAATTGAACGAGTTTTTTCTCGTAATTTAATGAGTTTATTCTCAACATTTTATCTCAACCTTTTTCTTGAAATTGAACGAGTTTTTTCTCATAATTTAACGAGTTTATTCTCAACATTTTATCTCAACTTTTTTCTTGAAATTTAACGAGGTTTTTTCTCGTAATTTAACGAGTTTATTCTCAACATTTTATCTCAACCTTTTTCTTGAAATTGAACGAGTTTTTTCTCGTAATTTAATGAGTTTATTCTCAACATTTTATTTCGACTTTTTTCTCGAAATGTAAAGAGTTTTTTCTCGAAATTTAACAACTTTAATCTCGAGATGGTTTTATTTTTTTATTATTGCTTGGCCCTAATCCTCTTCCGGATTTGTTGAATGTAAATGTTGATGAAGTACGGATTTCTGGCTCAGTGCAGCGCCCCCTAATGCTGATTGGATAGATGTTTGTTGTTGATATTTGAAATACTACTGAGTCCCCCTTTAATACTGTATTTTGGATTTTTTCCATTAGTCTAATATAAAAACATGAAAAGCCAAATAGTCCGAAATCTCAAAACTGACCAATACAATGCATTAAAAACATTTTTATATGTAGTGGCAAACAATAATAGCCATCGGATTTGATCAAAAATATCTTAATTTGTGTTCTGAAGATGAATGAAGGTCTTACAGGTGTGGAACGACATGAGGGTGAGTAATTAATGACAGAATTTTCATTTTTGGGTGAACTAACTCTTTAAAGCCCGGGATACACTGCACAATTTTTGGCTGTCCCAGACGAAAGATTGTCATCGTAAAACAATCGTAGCGATTTCTGTGATCGTGGCTCTTAATCAGTGGTCCTAAGTCGTACAGTGAGAGAGGTTCAAAGACAGCTGTTTTCCCAGTCTTGCAACCAAAGATAGCCTACGATCATTTTCAAGTTTGTTGAATGTAAATGTTGCTGAAGTACAGATTTCTGGCTCAGTGCAGCGCCCCCTAATGCTGATTGGATAGTTGTTTGTTGTTGATATTTGAAATACTACTGAATCCCCCTTTAATAGTGTATTTTGGATTTTTTCCATTAGTCTAATATAAAAACATGAAAATCCAAATAGTCCAAAATCTCAAAACTGACCAATGCAATGCATTAAAAAAAAACATTGTTTTTATATGTAGTGGCAAATAATAATAGTAATAATACATGAAATACAAATATAGCGAAATAAAAATATTTTATGATTATTAAGGTCATAAGCGGCAACATATATATAAAACTTTTGTTTATATGCTGTTTGTACTTGCATATATTTCACTAAATGTCCTTTGTTATGAGAACATAAATTATTTGTAAATGCAAAATGTCGAATCAAAAAGGAGCCATATAATCTGGCCATACCCATAACCATTACATCTAAAGTTAACCTTGGAATTTTTTTGTACCTCTTTTGTCCTTCTCAGTGAGAAATAGTGCAGCAATCAGGCCTCTTTGTGTGAGATCACTTATTAATCAGAGCACTGTGGGTATGCGGTGTCATTACCGCAACAGCGTTTCACACCCCAGCCTGTTTACCGCCATTCTGCCATGTCAAGGAATAATGTGCCTTTTTATGGTCGCAATGGTTTCGTTTAATAATTTACAATAATTAATTATTGTTTCATATGGACATAGCATGATTGGAAGGAATGAGTTCTGATATGCATGTACACAGATAACATTATATGGTAAATAATATGCTTGGAGATGATGCTGTATTTGCATTGCTTTTCATGTGTAACCCACTAGAATTCAATTAAAAATGCTATCAAGAATATCAATATAATCATCAGTTTTTCATATTTCACAATTAAAATATGGATATTAAACATAAAACATTAAATTCTGAGATTTATAAACAAGTACATGGATCTGATTATAAACACGCAGTGAACCCTATTCAATATTAAACTCTGCAGGAAACCAAACTGCTCAATATCTTCCAAATTTAAGCAGAGCAAATCAAATTATTTATCCATTATAAAATGTCTCAGTATTTTTTTTTTTACTTAGTTTTACAACCAGAAGACAACAGGGGCCAGGGAAAATGTAGTTCCAGATGAAAATATAATGGAATCAATAACGTATTACAAACGTCCCCAGCTTTACTTGAAAATCCCATGCCAAGAAAAATCAGAACAGTAACAAATGTTTGCTCAAGACACTAATGACAATACAATATTTTTCACCCATATCTGGCATACATATGCAGATTAAAAATAATAATAATAATCATTTTTTGTACATTTTATTTGGGCCATTTTAAACTTTTTCAACATATTTAGTATATCGTTTTTTTCCCCCCTGCTTAATTCATAATTTTGATCACTACAAAGCAGACTGGCTGCATCCTGTCTGGAATCACCATTAAGCCCTGGGTGTACGCGCACAGTCGAACACACAGCCTTGGAAAGCATACTTCATTTGACTCGCGCGCATACACAGATGTTCAACAGTTTTGAGCAATCTCTCGCCATGAGTTACAACCCATGTAAACATCTTTGTACTCTTTCATGCTAGAGTTGTATACCTCTGTAACCTCTTAGCATAATCTCTCGTCCATATAGACCTCCATTGTCGATGTAGCTTGCATGCATTCCGGTCTGTTCCGTTTATGCAGTTTTTCTTTGACTACTTTGTGAATTGACAGCCCCAGAGCATGGTTCCCACCTTGCGGATAAACTAATTACTGCAAAAACAATTAAATGCGCATGCGTGACATGCACATACAAAGTATGCATGGTTACAAAAATCTGGCCGTGCGCGTACTCTTCTGATGGCAGTTTGATACACGCTCCAAACCACTGATTCGAAACAAAAGATTTGTAAAGCTTCAAAGCTTCGAAGTATTCTCGTCGCTTCATAACATTAAGGTTGAACCACTGTACTCTTACATGATCAGTTTTAAATATGTCTTTAGTAGATTTCTGGGCATCTGAAAGTGTTAATTGTCTTGCTGTCAATGAAGGCCTCACTGAGCCATCGCAAATATCTTAATTTGTGTTCTGAATATGAATGAAGGTCTTACAGGTGTGGAACGACAAGAGGGTGAGTAGTTAATGACAGCATTTTCATTTTTAACTGAACTAACCCTTTAAAGCCCGGGATACACTACACGATTTTTGGCTGACGAAAGATTGCCATCATGAAACAATCGTGGCAATTTCTGTGAGCGTGGCTCTTAATCGGTGGTCCTATGTCGTACAGTGAGAGAGGTTCAAAGACGGTTGTTGTTCCAGTCTTGAAATCAAAGATAGCCTACGATCATTTTCTGACAGTATCAGAAATTCAGCATGATCATTGCACAGTGTGTTTGTTGCTACGACCTACGTCTGCTGACCAGCCAATAAAAATGCGACATGAAAAGCAACGCAACATGGCGCTAAAACTTAAAACTGCTTACCCCAAGCTCTTTTCCCTTCTTCATTCACCGCTTCCTTTTTATTTTCAGCACACATAAAATCTACAACTGCCAAAGTGTGATTCATCATGGTGTTTTGTTAACCAGTAGCACATGCTGATGACGTTTTATAATTCTCTAGAAACTTGCATCGTAGCCTACGAGTCAATAGGTGTCATCGTACAGTCTACATGCATGTCGTACCCAAGTTTAAAAGATCCATGTCGCACAGTGTGATAAAGTAATGATCTTATAGGATTGCTAAAATCGTGCAGTGTATCCCAGGCTTTAGACACATACAAGACTTAGAAAGGAGCGTGTGTCGAGAAATCCCGGAAGCTTTCAGCGAAGCGCGTATCGAAGCTTGTATCGCTTTAGGCCAGTGACGTCATTGATGACGTTCGAAGCCTCGCTTCTGCCTGACTGGTTCGAATGGTTCGACTGGATGCGGTTCGAATCTTGCCGCGACATTTTGACAGACATATAAACCCATGGGATCCCCTCAGAATGTGTGGTTTTAGAATAATAATATTACACACATTTAATAGCCCCATTCATTTAAAAACCAATACGTTTATGACACAGTTATGTTATACAATTATTATATACAACCAGAAAATACACAGTACATTCAAATAAATATATAAGTCTTTGTGGAAATTGATTTTTTATTTCTAAGCCATAATTGCCGCAAAATAATGTGTATCACAGATCACATCAGGTCATCTGTAATGTATCTGCTTGTTTTACACTCTTTGACCACCAGGTGGTATTGTGAGCAAATGAAGCCTCGAGAAATTAACCCTTTTGTGAACCACTTGGCTGAAAAGCTTCAATGCTTCATGAGGCTTCATCTCGCCATCACTAATCGTAGCTCCATTGGTGGCAACTTAAGCTTACGACACTTCTGGGAAACGCTGCCCAGGCTAATAACGGATGAGCTAACAAGGTTAATGACACACAGCTGACAGCAATCATGGACAATGAGTCCAGGCAGTGAATTCTGGGAAATGTAGTCCATTTGTGAATGGCAATAAACAAAAGGGGAGCGCCCTCTGGTGGACAACCATGGCACTCCAGCTGGTGATCGTGACAAAAAATGGTATCAATACCAATACCAATGAATCTATTAAATGAAACTTTTCTTTTCAATTATTTATTTAATTCAATTATATTTAAACTGCAAAGCTAATGTTTTGCATTTAATAATACCGAACAATTATAAAACACAATATGTTCTATCGTTTTAGTGGCCAAAAGTGATGTATTATATATATATATATATATATATATATATATATATATATATACATCACTTTGTATATATATCATATATATATATATATATATATATATATATATATATATATATATATATGAGGGAAGAACAAAACACTAAACTTGGCTAAGGTATTTATCTGTCAAAATTATTTGGCAACATTCAGCTACAAAATGCATAGTAAAACAAAAAGCTCACAGAAAAAAAAATCATACATTGACTACAACATAATCAGTTGTTAATTAATATTTAGTTGGTTATTTTTTTGTTTTTGCATGTGTTCTTAATTTCTTTTTATATGATAGCCATGCCAAAAATTTGCTATGTTTCATTGTGTTATCACAAATAAAACAATTGACTGCAAGAACAGCTCAAAATATTGCTTACAAAATATTTAACAATTTTTTTTTAAATAATATCTGAATAAAAAAAAATGAAAGTGTCAATTCTCCTAGACTGGACATCACTTTTGGCCATTGCTGTATATCAAAAAAAAAAAAAAAAAAAAAAAAAAAAAACTTTAGATAATATTCATTTTTTTTTTTATTTTTTTTTTTTTACTTGAAGCATATTTTACATCATTTTCATGTAAAATGAAATCATTATTATTAAAAAGAAAAGAAAAAGCATGAACATGGAACTGTAAAACATGGAAATTCATATACACAGGAAGATTGTGGAGAAGGACGCTCCTGGGAATCTACATCAAATCTTGTATAGTCGGAACCAGAAACAGCGGCAGAAGCGCCTGAAAACTGTTGCTCAGTTTTGCATGTCATGCACTTTTTAGTCTTGCAGAACGTCTTTTATCTTTTCTTCTTTTTTTTGGATAAGTAAAACAATGGCACACATTTTTCCTTGCATTCGGTAAAAAGTGCAGTTGAACATGGTAATGATGACAGTCACTGAACTCAAGCGGTGCCGGCTGATCCTGGGCAGAACCCCTGGCAGCTTCTATTTTTTAATTTTTATCATTACATTATGCACCCCTCTCCTCTATGACACCTTGATAAGGCAATTACAGTGCAATTATCTTAACATGTGGCATTAGAGAAAATTATCTTCATTCTTCAACTAGAGTAACATTAAATCAGGGGAGAGGGCATGCAAGAATCTCTAATCAACATCTCAAGCGCTATGAACGGACGCTGTAGACGCTACACACTGACATCTGCAATTACTGCTGAGAGACAAGGACCACACAGTCCAACGTTCTTCAGTGTCGTATCAGTTCACATGCTTCACATTTGTTTCTAGGCTCATAAAGCGATGTTGGATTGTCAAGAACAGCATATTAGTGTAACCTTCAAACGAGGCGAGGTCAATCGATTGTGACGTGTGCCTAACCACATTATTGGCAGATTCGGAAAAGTGGACATGACTAGTCAGAGCGTTTGGAAATCACCACCGACCCTGGAAGTGCTTTCGTGTGTTGGAGAAAATTGTGACAAATAAAATCAGGCTTAAAAATGAAGACATACACTAACTGGTCATAAGTTAGGAATAATTAAGATTTCTTAATGCTTATGCTCACCAAAGCTGCATTTATTTGATGAAAGATAGAGCAGAACAAGTTTATTCCTGTGATGCAAAGCTGAATTTTCAGAAGCCATTCTGCTGATTTGGTGCTCAATTATTAATTATTATTGGTGCTCAAATAATAATAGTTCTTATTGTTATTTAAGTTAAAAAGAACAACATTTATTTGAATTAGAAATCACTTGTAACATTATAAATGTCTTTACTGTCACTGTTGATCAGTTTAGTGCATCCTTGAAGAATCCTTGCTGTATCACAGTTTCCACAATAACAGTAAGCAGCAAAAACTTGTTTTCAACATTGATAATAATTAGAAAGGTTTCTTGAGCAGCAAATCAGTATTTTATAATGATTTCTGAAGGATCGTGTGACATCTAATGATGCTGAAAATTCAGCTTTGATCACAGGAATGATTTACATTTTAAAATATATTCAAACAGAAAAGAATACATTCAAATTATAATAATAATTCATAATATTACTGTTTTTACTGCATTTTTATCAAATAAATGCAGCCTTGGTGAGCATAAGAGACTTTACAAATTAAAAATCTTAATTATTCCAAACTTTTGACAAGCAGTGGTCAGCACTTTTCTTAACAAAATGTAAAAATATTAGTTAGTAATAACTATTAGACATATGTAATAGTGAAACATATTCCAAATATTGCAATGCTTGTCTTGAATATGGTTCTTGAAAATTGTTCAGAACATCTTCAATAAATGTTTAAAATTAATTGCTATAAAAATGTCATGTGGTGTAACCATTAAGAAAAGACAGCTTAGTCTATATATATATATATATATATATATATATATATATATATATATATATATATATAGATAGATAGATAGATAGATAGATAGATAGATAGATAAAAAACTATGTTTTGCAAATATCATGAATTATTAATCCATAATATCTTTTAAAATATTTCTTTTATAAATTTGTTTTGGGGAACTGCACCACATTTTACAACCTTAACGTTGGCACCTTGTCATAAACAGCCATATAACTTTGATTTAATGAACAAACAAATGAATTAATAAATTTTATTTTTTATCAAAAAATAAAGATGAAAGATTATGGAGACACTACTTTGATTCTATCTATTAAAACTGACTTGCAAAAATATCAAAAAGAATAATGAGTTTACTTGTGTTACAAGTAAACGTTGTTTCTCTCTCTTTTTATTTTTTATTTTTAGATAACACTGCATTATTATTTTTATTTTCATCTAATCATCCCCCAGTATTTTTTGTAGACCCACTTGTGTAGATGCAGCCTTTATTATTATTAGTGCTGGCATTTTCAGTATTTAAACCATCTCTTGGCAGTATGCAGATCTGAAATGTGTAATCACTCACATAATCAGAGCAAATCAGATTGTCCTTGCATTAATTACAAATTATAATTAGTCGGAAATCCCGCTAATGATAAGGCAAAATGGCTTCTATATTTCAGTCACTGCTGTCCTAATCAAGACCTTATATTACAAAGTAATTAAGTGATTGTACGTGATAAGTGTATCAAAACTAAGTCATTAGAATCTGTCTCCTTTTGTGTGTGTTTTTTCAATCATCCAGACCAATGTGTTCTAACCGCCCAATCATGTCAGAAAGTGTCATCTGTGAAGGGCTTTTAGGGCTTTTTTGACCTGTCACCTAACCATCACTTAGAAAGCCAGCTTCAAAGTTTGGGGCGGATCAATATGTGACATGTCATCATATGCACTCTAAAAAGTCATTCAGAGGACCTGTTACCACAACTCAAATAAATGCATGGTTGCATTGTATTGTTTTAGTATTGTTTTAATTAAACCTTTTAAGTTGAAAAAACAGTATGTTGTTGAGTTCTGTTGACATACAGTACAACTTGTGTATGCAAATAATATTAATTACATCAACTTAATATTATAAAGCTATAATTTAAACTCAAATTTCTTTCTTTTTTTGTGTGTGTAATTAGGTGGTAGTAACTTAATGAAATTGTAGAATAAAATGTTGAAATTAAGTGTTAATTTATTTGTTTTTAGTGAAGGGAAAGACCTGTTTAATGCTGTTATGTTTGACATTTAAAAGAGTTTCTGTAATGTTGAAGTTTTTATCATTGTGCTGAAGAGTAGATACATGAAGGTAAACACTACATTGACTCTATAAGCAATGACTGCACTAATGCCAATAATATCTTACGTGTTAATTAAATATACATGTTAAATAAGTTATGTTAGCATGTGCTTTGATAGCTGAAATAGAGAAGATTAATTGGTTCCAGGGCTACAACTCTGGTAGTTGGAGCGACTTAATTTTTTGAGTAATCAGCTTAAACATTTGTGTTTAGGCTACAAATTATTAAGTTCCTCTAAGTCAATGTAGCTTGTTGGTGGAATGTAAATGCACTCAAAGTTGTCATAACTCAAAAAAAAAAAAAAAAAAAAAAAAAAAAAAAAAAAAAAAAAAAAATATATATATATATATATATATATATATATATATATATATATATATATATATATATATGCAACGGTATGTATTGTATTGCATGTATTGCATTATTAATTTTTTTTTTTTTTTTTTTTTTTTTTTTTTTTGAGCCAATAGTACTGCACTTTAAAATCTGATTGGCTGGGAATCTGAATGCTCCTAAAAATATGCTTATGTGTGTTTGTTAAACCATCGTTATGTTTAAATTTTGTAAACCAGCAGTCCATGCATTGACCATCTGAAGCATACTGCACAGGCAAAACTCACTAGAGACAGATCCAATCTAATTTGCTATATATATATATATATATATATATATATATATATATATATATATATATATATATATATATATATATATATATATATATATATATATATATATATATTTTTTTTTTTTTTTTTTTTTTTTTTTTACCTCTAAACTGTGCATATTAGTACCTAAACTGTACATATTATAACAGTACCACCCCAGGGAGCGATTTTGTACTTTTTTTCCCTTTTTGTTTTCCTGAGAGTATACTCATAGAAAAAAGAATTGAATAATCAGTATGGCTAGGAATAAGTCCTGCCTTTTGATTCTCATTCATTCATTCATTCATTCATTCATTCATTCATTCATTCATTCATTCATTCATTCATTCAATATGAATTATCTGGACCAGTCTGAAAAATACCAGTCTTTTACTCTTTTTATTTATATTTATTTTTTATTATTTTTCTTTAGCTAAAAATAAAGCTAAATTTATGATACTGTCATTGTCAAATTTAATGAATAATTTGATGTTACTGAAATATAGTGTTGATGATTTTGGAGATAATGGTATTGATAATGGGAGGTATTTTCCCAGGTAAACAGCCATTGTACTTTTTGCAGATTACTGTACCAAAACAGAAAATAGTTGCATGTGGGCATTAAAAAGATGGGCGAAAATAAATATATTGAAAAATGTCTCACTTTTTTTTTTTTTTTTTTTTTTTTTTTTTTTTTTTTTCATTGACAATAGAAGTCAAGGAGGTTTAATGTAGTTTTGGTCACAATTGACAATAATTGTACAGACAAAAACAGTTCTTTTTTTTTTTTTTTTTTTGTTTTAGTAGAATAAAGAAAGTCTGTGACACTTTACAATAAGATTCCATTTAACTACATCAGTTAACATGAAATAACATCAATGAATAATACTTCCAACAGCATTTTCCCACCATTGACGGAATTTATCAATTTAATCCACATTTTCACTGTTATACGGTAGGGGGCGCTATTACACATCTCCTGAAAGAGTACAGAAACTCCAGATCAAAACACAGGTGAAGAAGAAGCAGAGAAGCATTATTTACGCACTCGTTATCATGAAATATTCAACAGCACATAAATCAAAACTTCTCAGCGTGACTCGATCTACTCAACTGATCACCATTATGAATCTGATTCAGACAGACGCGATTTTCTCAGCTTTTTGTTCAAAATGCTGCTTTTTTATGAAACTTACCCCCATTGAAGTGTTGATGAAAACAAATGCATGAATATAGAAAATGTTTTTTTGTTTGTTTCTTTCTTTCTTTCTTTAAAAGCAGAGGAAATATTTTGGAAAGTTTTGTGAAAATTATAAAGAATTTTGGCGCTGACTAGCAACTTTTTAAAAAAATGCTGGCGAGGAAAGAGTTAATCTTAGTTTTAATTATGTTTTTAAAATAATTTTATCTGTCAACATTAATGCACTTTGATAAACACAATGAACAAAGATTGATAAATGCTTGGCATCGTTAGTTTATGCTATAGATAAAGCATTGAGCAATGTTAAAGAATGAGACCTTATTATAAAGCAAAAATAATGCAGCTTCAGAACGACATTAAGGTGAGTAAAAAATGAGATATTTTTAATGCGTGAACTAGGCCTATCCCTTTAAATGGAGTTTGTCAATAAGACCAGGAACTTGTAAATAGGGTTAACTTTAACTAAACAGATCACTCAGAGATGGCTGTGGCTTAGAAAGGACTAATTGGCTATTAACATATTCAAAGTCTAACGCACCACAACTTTCAAGAGAGGCGAGGCAAGATGAGAGGAAGGAAAGAAAAGGGAGTTTGCAATAATTTTGTTCTTTTTCCAGTGATAAACAAGGCAGAACACGAACACTTCAAATAAGGGTTTATGAGCTAAGAGGTGACAACCCCACTCCCAAATCAGCCTCTTAACACTGCTTAAAATGTGAATGATTAAAGCAGAGGTCCGTGTGTCAGAGTGATTTAGTTTAATCACCACTCAGAAAACAAGCTGTTAATGTGACCTTCCTGACTTCCCCTCCGATCCGCCCATTTCCTTTTGATTTCGCTAATTTTGTATCAACGTGTTTTTCTTGCAGTGCAAAAATTGCCCACATCTGTTTCTGAGAAAAACAAGCCCTCGCCCTCAGCGCCCCCAGCCACGTCTGACGCTCGTATCTGACTTCTCATACCACCGTTAGGCGTCCATTTCACCCCTTTTGTACCTTTGCGAGACATGAGTAACATTAACGGCGACGTGTGAGCATTGTGGGAAATACAGTCACGTCTCTGCGTTCTTCAAATGCCACTCAATATCTCATACCAATCAAATCAGTGGGATGCATTTTCCCGTGTGGCTTTTTTGATTAAGTGCCCTATTAGCATATGTAAACTGCTCTTTTGAAGTGAAATAGCATTTAATGGTTTATTTGAAGTGTGCGATTGGAAAAAGGGAAAGTAACACATCCCTTTGATGGAGAAACGCTATATTGCAATCAAACGTTTACTGTACCGAAGGTTAATGAAAGCTATTTGAGGGAAATTTTTGGACTTGTATGTTTGCAAGATGCATAAATTAGATAATAAAAAAGAAGGAACTGATGTGCAGTTTGTGTGAGTGGGGAATGTGCAATAGCAACGTAATTACGGCACCATAAAAACAATTTCCCGTAAAGAGAAGCAATTTGACATGCCTGAGCAACAAAAAATAGCATTTGCAAAATGGTCACGCAATAACTTCTCATGACTATTTCATTAACACAAACTGTTGTTCTTATATAAAGACCAGTATCCAAGGAAAACTTTAACTACTGCAGGCAATATGTGCACCAGTTTTGTAATTCCATTTCTGTACATCATTTTAGAACAACGAAAAAAAAAAAAAAGAGTCACAATTATTGTAATGTAGGGTTCTTTATAATTATTGTAATCTTTAGGGTTTCTTTGGACCCCCTAATTGGTTACTCATTAAAATGTATCTTTTTTGTCCTCTCTAATGGCTCAATGGTTTGAAAACTGTCCTTGCTGGCTCTAATGTGTTCTGACGTAGGCATTTTCTATACTCCATTACTCTCTGATGATCATTGGAGTTCTAATTAGCTGATAGCTGAAATATAGCCCTCCCTACTCAGTGACCTTGGACGATGTTTGGACGTGACAGATGATACCATCAAACTAGATTTTTACAAATTCTGTGGAAAACGTGAGTGGTGCTTGTCCATGAAAAACTTGCTGCCTTGATGCTAAGATGTCGTGGGTGGCTAGATTATTCAGGGTGGTTGGTTAAAGGATTAGTTCACTTCAGAATTCAAATTTCCTGATAATTTACTCACCCCCATGTCATTCGAGATGTTTATGTCTTTCTTTCTTCAGTCGAAAAGAAATTAAGGTTTTTGAGGAAAACATTCTAGGAAAACATTCTCCAGCTACCAACGGGTTGAAGGTCCGAATTGCTGTTTCAATGCAGCTTCAAAGGGCTCTACACGATCCCAAATCGGTCATTTTCTAAACAAAAATAAAAAAATATATTTACTTTAATATATATACTTTTTAACCACAAATGCTCACCTTGCACTAGCTCTGCGATGAGCCACGCATTACGTAATCATGTTGGAAAGGTCACGCGTGATGTAGGCAGAAGTACCACGGTAGGGCAAAAAATCCATCTCATTTTCTCCTCCAGCTTCAAAATAGTCTGACTTCATTGTTTTACCTTTTTTGCACATCGCAGAGCAGTGCAAGATGAGCATTTGTGATTAAAACATTTTTTTTTTTTAGAAAATATCTAGCGATTGTTTCGGTTATGTAAGACCCTTATTCTCATCTGGGATCATGTAGAGCTCTTTGAAGCTGCACTGAAACATTTGGACCTTCAACCCGTTGAATCCAGTGAAGCCCAATATATGGAGAAAAAACCTGGAATGTTTTCCTCAAAAACCTTTATTTCTTTACAACTGAAGAAAGAAAGACATGAACATATTGGATGACATGGGGGTGAGTAAATTATCAGGAAATTTTAGTTCTGAAGTGAACTAATCCTTTAACTGGCCCAACCCCAAATTTCTATGATATTTTTGATTCTAGATATGATTTATTTGCATTGTCTATTGCTGTTTTACCATTGGTCCAAGTAAAAAATTATAACAAAAATGAACAGCACACATGTTCTCAAGGGTGGCCAGTTGCATAAAATGCTTAGACTTGTCTTTAAAGTTAATCTCATTTTTTCTCATTTGCGCATAACTTTTTTTGCGCATAAGTCAGTTACCTACACTATAAAAATCGTTGGGTTAAAAACAACCCAATAGAGTGCCTCAGCATTTTAGGACTTCCGGTTCCAACGCTGTAAAGTCTATGGGTTTTTTGAATGGGTTTTTGCTAAATCGCCTGAAATAAGATATGTGGTTAACAAAGCCTCTAAATATTTCCACGTTTTGATTTATGACATACAACACACCAGATGTAACCCACTTATGATTTTTTTAAACTTTTACTGTGTCTTAAAATTAGAGCCCGACCGATATATCGGCCGATATGAGCTAATTGCATTTAAATCGGCATCGGCGTTTATAACGGCCGATGAAACATGAGAAACAGAGTCTCATGCTTCACTCATGTTATGAGTGTTGCATAGTTTGCCCACCAGAGGGAGCTCTGCAACTCCCCAGTTGACAACAGCGCCAGAAATCCACTACAGAAGAAAGCTATCAGCCGAGCCTTTTGACAGTGAGTCTGTCGTTCGTCATGTGAAATGATTGTAGATTTAGTTCATAGGTAACACTTTAGAATAATGGTCATTAGTTAACATTAATGTATTAACTAACATGAACTAACCATGAGCAGTTCATTTGTTACTGTATTTGTTCATCTTTGTTAACATAAGTTAATAAAAATACAGCTGTTCATGGTTTGTTCATGTTAGTTTACGGTGCATTAACTAATGTTAACAAGATTTTAATAATGTATTAGTAAATGTTGAAATTAACATTAACAAAGATAAATAAATGCTTTATAAGTGCAGTTCATTATTAGTTCATGTTAACTAATGTAGTTAAGTAATGTTAACTGATGACCATTATTCTAAAGTGTTACCAGTTCATACACTGTATATAAAAACAGTGTGGTAGTTCTAGCTAACGGTCCTATTATTATCACTTCTAAATATTCTGTAACATCACTTACAGCCGCTAATGCATTGCTATATTAGATTAGCCACAAAGCTAATACCATGTTTATCAGTGGAAGAGCGCGAACGTTAATAAGAGGTCAAACTATAACGTTAGCGTTTAACTTATTCTAAATATATCTGCAGTGTTTCCCATTTAACTTATTTTAATTTTATTTTCAATTCATTGACATGGTTTTGTGGAATATTGCATTTGTTTGGTATAGCTCTTTTACTTAGTATTATAATTTATTTACAGTATACACACACAGACTGTTAAAACCAGCTTCAACTGGAAGTAAGTAAAACTGTTAATTATGTTTTTTCTTTCAAAACTGTTTATAGCCTACTATTAGCTTTTTATATCTGATGACTTTATTTAGGCTTCAAAATCTATAAATGTTGTGTTAACTTGTAAAGATTATCTTGATAGACAAAACGTGTAAGTGTCATAACCCTTTGTTAAACACAGAGCTTATTTTCTGCAATTTTCCAAAAGTCTATGGGAAAAATGCATAGGCTTTCAACCGAGGGAACCCGTGCACCGCTAACTTCCGGGTTGGCCTACAAAAACACGTCATCCCTGGGGTACTCTATTGGCAACCCAGCGCTGGGTAAATATTGGACAGAACACATGAACTACCTAACTAACCCAGCAGGCTGGGTTACACACTTTAACCCAATGTCAGCTCATTTCTTCAGATTCTAGAAAGCATTTGATTGGACAGAAAATCTGATGAGGAGCTTAAGTGCAATGTGATATCATCAAAATCATTAATCCATTTTAGTTGAAGTGAGAGACTGCAAGTTTTGAATGCTTATATCTTCTAAATGTGAATTTTGTCATTGTTTTGGAGCACACTAGCTTATAGATAACAGTAAGGCTTTAACATATTCATACTAAAAGCCAAAAAACTTCAATTTTGATTTCATGGCGACTTTAAGACACAGTCTTAACATGGTGGTTAAGTTTCACATGATTTAAAATATAATTCATGTCTCTGGCACAAAAGTAATACCTTAGGGTTAGAGGTTTTTCAAAATATAAGCAATATGAGCAATAGTCATAGTGATGCTTGCAGAAACCACTAATAACTGCCAGGGAAATGTGAAAGCTTTGGCATTAACCATCATGAATACATAAATCCTATCAACACCGTCATTCTCCTAAACATTTCTGCAAAGGAGAGATGCCAGTTGTTTGAAGGACCAAAACATCCTTTTTTTTGGTCTTCAAGTACTTTTCCAATAGCAGCCTGTTTGAAATTGGAAAGAGTGAAGCCTCAGACGGGTTAATGGTTTGAAACAGCGTGAAATATGATACTATTCACTCTATGCTCTGCGAGGTAGAACAGCACAATTTCAAGAGGTTACCAAACCAGGCAGAATACAAATTCTCCTCAAATCATCCCAGATGATATTGAAGAGATCTGGGAAGATTAATGTTGCAGTCGCTGCTCTCCATCTCCATGTTTATTGGCAACACTAGAAATTGAATTTAACTTTAGATTGCTCCGCCCACACACACTGTATCCGCCATTTTGTTAAGCTGTATAGTCAATGGATGGCTTTCCCCAAGGTCTTATTTAAAGCTGGTTTCAGGAGTTTGGTCATTTAAATTATTTTAACACATTAAGAAATAAACTGTGTTTGTGAAGAATCATCTGAATCAGTGGCATCCCTGCATGCTTGTAGGCAAAGTACTCTTAAAAATAAACTTTACCAATTGGCAATAGACCGTTTTCACAGACTGTGATGACGCGTTTTGATGGTCATCAATATCGTAAAGTTTTTTTTTTTTTTTTTTATATTTTCATTTTTTTTTTTTTTTAATTTATGTACATTTATAACATTATACATTATTATATTACCTTACAAAAAAAAGTTAACATTGCTGTGACCGTGTTTCTACAAAATTAGAATCTAGAAAATTACATCTTTCTCTCTTCTGACTGCCGTTATCAATTACTATCTATTTTTTTCTCTTTTTGAAAGTTGTGAAAACACAATTATGGAGTTTTTCTTTTGCTATTTGTGCAAATGGAAACACAAAAAATATATTCAATGATTTAATATTAAGATAGAACCACTGAAGTCACATGAACTGTTTCAAATATGTTTTTAGTACCTTTATGGATCTCAAGAGGTGCAGTAACATTGCTGCCAATGGAGACATCGCTGAGCCATTGGACTTCATCAACAATATCTTAATTTGTGTTTCGAAGATGAATGAAGGTCTTACAGGTGTAGAACAACATGAGGGTGAGTATTAAATGATACAATTTTCATTTTTGGGTGAACTAACCCTTTAATGGTTCAATGACTCACTCAGAGACAGTCTCTTGCTGCCACCTACAGTCGTAGCGATTTAACCTGCAGAAAGAGTCACTGAAAATCCTCACCACTAATGTCTGTTTGGAACACGCAAAAACAGATTTGACGACTGTTGCAATAACATTTATAAATCATTTTATATTTCTCCTGTTAGGCCTATTATGGACCATGTTAGTGTCTTTAGTTGAAAGTGAAAGTCACTTCAGAGGCAGAAGTTATCTCTGCAGGGAGGAAAAAAAATAGTTAAAACCAAAGTAACCTGGTTGGCTGGTTTAAGCTGGTCTTCCAACCTGCCCAAGCTAGTAATTTTAGCTGGTTGGTCCCCCAGCCTGACCAGCACGACCATCTGAAGTGGCCAAAACCCCTCTATTTATATTCTATATCTCTAGAATAACACGCACCATGCATACACATACATTAATAACGTAAATTCGATTTTATTTTTGATCTTGTGTTGAGTTTTATCTTTCCTCACAAGTTCTTCACAGTTGTCAGATGTGTTTTAACTTGTTTTTAACAGATCCAACCATTCAGTAAAAAACAGAAAATAAATAAAAATAAGTAAATCGATGCCTCTGTGGACACATACACCCCTATGGCTGACTAATAGCTGTATCTAAATGTCAGCTGAGGAAAACAGATGCCTTGGATATGGTGTGGTATTTTGGTTGGCGGCTAAAAATCACTGCCTCGTTTTCGAGTTCTCCAGTGATTCATCGTTCGGGTCTCACCCACTCCTCGCTAAAGATCCAGGGATTTCTTAATGAGCAAAACTCTCGTGACTTTGTGCTTCTGTAAGTCTCCACACATGCATACATATATGTTTGCACACATCCATGCTGTTTATCACACAACTAAACATCCGCTTTACCCTTCCGTATGTATCCGTAGCACAGTGGAAGAGGAAAACACAAGTAAAGACACAAGTGATGAAAATTAATGTGCCACTCAAGCTAACACAGTGTCTGTTTTGGGGCAGGACCTCAAACGGCGCAACTACAGATGAAGTTTGTGCATAATGAGCACCATTATCAGACTGATTTGATTTTCGTGAGCCTCATTGCACTCAGACAAAAATAGAAACAAATGAGCTGGTTATATGCACTCATAAATGCCTAATGATGCCTCAGTCACTCCATAGTTCAGTCGGTGGTGCGCTCGCCATCTGGAAACAGCACTTCAGCACTACAGTACCACTTTTTTGGTGCGTTTCATTTTCCTATCTTGTTTATTTATTTGTGTTTTGAGAATTTACTGAGTCAAAGTGTGGAGGAGTGTGGCTACTGTAGTTCAGAGTTAGAAACAAGCTTAGGCGGGTGTTATTTGCACTAACGTGGGATGTAGATTATTTTTTACGTAAACAAATAAATAAATAAATAAAATACAATCAAATAGAAAAGATTGGTATCATTTGTGCATGCCACCCACCACAACCAAACTTTTTATTAAAAAAATTTAAATCACAAATTAGATTTCTTTAATTTATATATTGTTTCATCTAGACAGCAGTGAGATTAAATGGACAACTCTTGTACAATACATCTCCTGCTACTCAGATTAAAAAAAAAAAAAAAGTGCCTTGTAATAAGAGCTACCTAATGAGTTTCAGAAGAGATCTCAACAATGTCTCAAGCTGTGCTCAGATTTGCTAGGATACCAAAGTTGTTATAGAAATGTGTTTTTTAGCATCTCTGCAAGTTTAATGCAATCCCACAGAACATTAACATCAATTGTTTCTCCCAGGCATCGATGAGATTAAATGGAGAGCAAATAGAAAATTTTGGTTAATAACTCTTATGGTATAAGATGTTTCTTGGTTGCTCTTTATTTTGATGGTCCACTTTAGACATTCTACTAACTATAGGCTAAGTAACTTTGCAACTACATGTCACCTAGCAGTCATTAGTAGACTTTCTGCTTAATATCTGCTAACACTTTATATTGATGCTCCCCAACAGACATTCTCTTTACTATAAGTAACTTTGCAACTACATGTCAACTAACTATCATTAGAGAGTTAGCAGATTGTTAGTAGACTGTTAGGTTATGTTTAGGTGTTAGGGTTCGGGTTAGTAGAATAAGTTACTTATAGTCATTAGAATGTCTGTTGGGGAGCATCCAAATAAAGTGTTAGGAGATATTAAAGAGATAGTTCACCCAAAAATGAAAATTATCCCATGATTTACTCACCCTCAAGCCATCCTAGGTGTATATGACTATCTTCTTTCAGACATACACGATCAAAGATATGTTTAAAAATATCCTTACTCCTCCAAGTTTTATAATGGTTGTGAAGGGTAGGGGGGCACATTTTGAAGCCAAAAATAATGCATCCCATCCATTAAAAAAAAAGTGAATCCATACAATTCCAGGGGGTTAATAAAGGGTATTCTGAAGCGAAGCGATGTAATTTTTTGTAAGAAAAAAAATCCATATTTAAAACTTTATAAATTCAAATAACTAGCTTCCGGTGCACGACCATACACAGAAGTGCGCAAGTCGATTTGGTGGAAGAATATCCTTTGACCTGATGCACAATGTAACCAGGGTTGTAAATTAACACCCGCCAACCCGCCAAATGCAGGTTAAAATTTAACCCGCATTTGGCGGTTGGCGGGTGTTAACAAAGTCCCTTTAAGACAAGTCATTTCACTCGGCTGCCATCTTTGAAACGCCTCTCGGGCATCCTGGGCATCATGCCCTATCTCTTTGAATGGGGAAACATCAAATTCTCCAAAACTGTTCGCCAACCTTACGATTACATTTCATATTTGAAATCACCAATGAAATCTGACAACAGCTGTCTTATAAATGTTTTATCCAAACGCTCGAATCATGACAAAAAAAAAAACTGTATTTTTTAGGCTGGATCAAGCTAATGCGCATGCGCAGACCTAAATGCGCGTCTCTTCTGCCATATGTTTCAGAGGCGCGCGTCTGACTGTTTCTATAGAAACCGGTGCTTCTAACGGCTGCTGCAGTGACGCGATGACTTTACCAGTCGGCGATTGGCTCTTATTTAGAAGGCGGGACTTATTCCGCCATATTGCGCGTTACACTTTCTTCCATTCAAAACAATACGAGTGACAGGTCTTGTGTTATTCTATAGTCTTTGGTGTTAATAAAAACTTACTAGCCAGGGGTGCGTTTCCCAAAGCGAACTATGGTCGCAAGTTCCGTCGTTACCAATAGAGTTCAATGGGACTTACGACCATGGTTCACCAACGATGCTTTCGGGAAACGCACCCCAGTTTGGCCGGTGATGCATGAGGCTCTCTTCTGTATGTGCGGTCAATTACAAGGAAAGCACGAGCCTTTTCTCATTCGAGTTGCCAGAGCTTGCTAAAAAATCAGCGAACAAGAATAAGCCCATAATAAAGCTAAATAAATCCAAATGCTATTATGCTGAAAATAAGACCAAAATATCGCGATCATGTCTGCTCACTTTAATAACTCAATAAACCCGTTCGCTTTATGAGATGAGATAAAGAACAAGCCCAAATACGCTTATAATGAGTGACCATGGCAATACACAAAGAGAGCGCTCTGTGTGAAACTGGCTATACAAGCATAAACAAAACACGACGCCTCCGTCGAATGCGTTAGTGTGTTAAATTGCTGAAAATGAGAAGTGTTCTGTCACTTTAATATTACTTTGGTCACGATAACGGATACCAAACACGAGAGACGCCAAAACGTCGCTATGGTTTCCAAGCTGTCAATCATCGCATTTTCGAGAGTGAGTCGTGTTCTGTACACACATGTAATGATAATTTAGGGGATTCACTCCTGCATTTAAATGTGACTCCTGAAACTTAGTGTGCCTACGTGGCTGTGCGCCAAACATGGAACAAAAGGAACAAAAGGTGGCTCAGATTCTGAAGGCACCTCTGAAGAAAAACTCTGAGAATTTATTCAAATGATAGATAGATGAAATGTTTGCACTTTCTGTGCATATTTTGTTGTAGGCTATGCATTGTACTTTATATGTGTTTTCATGCCAACAATGTTAATAAAATGATCTAATGCATTCAGTGCCACTCATAATGTCTCTCTTATTTTCACCGAAAAAAAAAAAAAAAAAATGGCTAGTAAAAATTCTGATTAGCTGGCAACGTTAGAAAGTTACCAGCCACATTGGCTGGTGAAAAAAAAAAAAAAAAAAGTTAATTTAGAACCCTGAATGTAACGATGAACGCAGAGGCGCAAAGGATAGAGCAAAACAAACCACATGTCACAGATTATAAGTCTAAAGGATCATTTTTAAAGAGAAATGTTAGAAGATTTCGATATAAGAGGAGCTTAAATTTGTTGCACAGCTAGCTATTTGAATTTATAAAGTTATAAACATGGATATTTTTCGTACAAAAACGCATTGCCTTTGCTTCATAAGAATGACTAAATTGGACCATCAAAATAAAGTGTGAACACTGTGTCCTCCTAACCAGACGCGACGCCGCGACAAAAGGTATCTTTTCCATGTTAAAGGTGCTTTATGTTAGAATGACAGCGTGGTTGAAATGGGTACTGAAGTCCAAATTCAAAATATTGCAATTCGCTGCACGTGTTTTCCGGCAACTAGCAACCAGGGGTGGCGAAATACTAGCCTACTGGGTAAATTGGCAACATGCGGACTTGAGCGAAACAAACCAGACATTCCGACACAGAATGCAAATTTCAAAGTAAAATAACTGGCTGTAGTAGTTTTCAGAAAAACGAGGATGTGAACGGAGCATATTTAATAAATATCTGCAAACATATTATGGTATTTTTACGCTTTAGTACAGTCAAAAACTTACATAGAGCACTTTTAATCAGAGATTTTGTCCTAACTAGCCGCGACCACGACACGTGATGATTCCTTTTTAGAAACGGTTTCTAATTTTCTGCGTCGTGGAACAACAGAAAGTATGATAATGATAATCTCAGGTACTGCTTATGTGCTTTATTTAATGTTAAAGAGTCTAATGTGAGTCTAAATATAATTTTGTGCGTCTTTTATAGTCGTACTGAAAGCAACAATAATTCACCTCGGATCTTCAAAATAAATTAAAGCAAACAAGAACGTTCAAACTGTCAACTCGTATGTGTATTCTATGACAAATATTGTTTCAGTAACTCAGTATTCTGAATACGATAAAGCGTTGCGGAGATACAGCCTTATGTCTATTTTCGCACGCACTACGTACAATTCGTTCACGTGTTTTTCGAAAACGGTTTGAGGAATCGACTTGAATTCCATAACTTTTAGTCGGCATGGTCTGAAGATGATCTGATTAAATTTTCGTGAAAATTGGAGTAACGGCCTAGGAGGAGTTCGAAAAAGTAGGTTTTTAAGAAAATTCAAATGGCCGATGGCCAAAATGGCCGAAGTGGGAAAATTTTTCATGACGGAAAATGACGACATAGGGTTCAATCGATTCGACTTGACCCAAGGAATCAGAGGAAAAAAGGATTTTGTTTCTAACCCTTACGGTTCAAAAGTTATTATCATAAACATAAGTGCAATTTTCGACAGCTGTTGGTGCTAGAGGGATTGAGTTAGAGACTCCAAATTTGCTATGGACAAAGGTCGGACTGTCCTCTAACTGTGTGCCAAATTTCATAACTTTCCCGCAAGCGGTTCTATGGGTTGCCATAGACTTCAAGAGCGGAAGAAGAAGAAGAAGAAGAAGAAGAAGAAGAAGAATCGAAGAACGCCAACAGATACAATAGGTGCCTAAGCACCTTCGGTGCTTGGCCCCTAATAAGCGTACGGAACGCCAACAATAACAATAGGTGCCTAAACACCTTCGGTGCTTGGCCCCTAATTAGGGTTGATATGAATGCATCTCTGAAGGTAATTGTCTTCAGAAAAGTTTTGATGGCTTTTCCTCTTATCTCCAGCACAGCTGCATTGTATATAGTGGTAACTATGGAAACGCTCTATCACTGCTGTTCCATAAGCGCCACCTACTGTCAGAGAGTGAATTTGCATTTCATTCAGTCCGTCTGCTGATTGTGTTTTGTGCAGGTGTCTTATGTAGCATAATTTTACAAAGCTAAAGTCAGACCATGCTGTTTTTGCTGTTAATCTTGAAATAACCTGAAAAATATTTATAATTAATAACAATATTTTATTGTTATTTAATATTTTTTTATCCCTCTGATGCACATCTTTACAAATATAATGTAGGAATGATATATCAATAGTAATTATATATGGATGTGATGTTAAGAGAAAAATTTAATATATTTTCATAATTTGTTTATCAAGATTCAAAATTCTTTACCAACACAAAGGTTATGTCTAATAAACCGCAGATAAATATTTTGTAACTGATGTTAAAAATACAATTTAGTGGAAAACCAAATCCTGATGGGTAGAGGTCATTTTTACTTACAGGTTGTAAACTTAAAAACAGAACATCAAATTAATATGGTCTTTTGAGTATTTCAAAGTAATCCAAAGTATTTAGATTAAGTTACTAAACTTGAGTAATTTACTTTTTAAAGCATGTATTTTGTAATCTGTAGTGAAATACATTCTAAAAGTAACCTTCCCAACCCTGGAAATGATAGATGAATAACACTGATGTAGAAGCACCAATTCGTGATTTTAAGAATAAACTTGACATAATCTGTAGACTTATCCATCAAATCTGATTGGTTGATTTGAATGTTGTCCAGGATCAACAAAAATGTTGACCCAGGAACATGTTGAACTCAGCAAAATCAGGTTATGCTAACGTCACATCAGCAGAGGGAGCCCTCTCCAGAGTATTGACTGTGTGCCGCTCCCTCTGCTTCATGAGTCACTTCCTGTTCGTGGGACATTTAAGCATGGTTAGGTTATCAGGCAATTGCGAAGTATTGCCAGTTTACCTGCCTTACAGAGCGTTTATTTGTTATGGTCTTGCTATCTTGTGTATGACCATTGCCTGTTTAGTTCTGTTTCTGCCTCCTGGATTACCCCTTTGATCTGTTGTTTGGATTGGACTGCTTTATTGTGGATCTACCTCTGCCTGCCTCACGTTTATGCTATCTACCTGTCGATTTGGACTTGTTTGCTGTGGATTTTATTAAACAACTGCATATGGATTCCAACGCCGCCTCTGCCTCATTACATAATACTTCGCCATCGATGAATCCAGCAGAAGTTTCTAATCTGCAGGCCGTGTTCGCTTATCAAAGTGACATCCTCAAAGAATACCAAGAACAACTGGGCAAAGCACAAGCAGCTAACGACTATCTCACGCAGTATTTACGATCACTACCACCCACTATGCCAAAGAAGGTAAGCTTTGCTTTACCCAATAAATTCAATGGTTCAGCAGAGCAATGTAAGGGATTTCTCCGTCAAGTAGAAATCTTTTTCAAACACCAAGGGGATGATTTTGATTCTGATGAGAAAAAATGTGCATTTCTCATGTCACTATTAACTGGCAAAGCGATTGAGTGGGCCACGGCAGTCTGAGAAACCGATCAGTTGTCTCAAACATCCTATACTTATTTCGTTCAACAACTCAGAGACGTGTTTGAATATCCAGCGGGAGGCAAGGATGTTTCAACACAGCTCATGCAGTTAACTCAAGGCCGCCGATCAGCCGCTGATTACAGCATTGAATTTAGAATTCGCCAACCAGAGTGGTTGGAATGACATTGCACTCAAGGCCGTGTTTCAACGCAGTTTGAATGTTGAGCTACAGGCAGAGCTCCCATGCAAGGGTGAAAACCACTCTTTCTCTGAATATGTGACGCAAGCAATCAAGTTTGATAAACTCATGTACAATAACCCTGCTAAATCCAAGTTACCATCAATGAGAACCATGTCAACCCAGCAAACGCCTCAGATTTCCAATCCAATCTACTGCTCAAACCAACCCCATGCAGCTAGGAGTTACAAGGCTTTCCATGGAAGAAAGATCATGACGCTGATACACAATCTGTGTTTTTACTGTGGAGAGGCAGGCCACCTCAACGCCGTATGTCCACTAAAGGCCCGGAGGAACATCTATGCTAGCAGCCGGGTGAGTGTTGACAATTTTTCGCTCCTTACTGCCAAGTCTCTCAGTACCATTGTCAAGATTACTACTAAAAACAATTATTTTGAATTCACAGCGTTGATTGACTCCGGATCTGCATTGAATTTAATCCTTCAAGACCTCATCCAAAATTTCAACATCCCCAAACAGCCCTGCAATCCACCACTCAAGGTCAACACTGTTAACAATAAATCTATTGGAGATGGCATCATTCAACAAACTCTGCCCATGCAACTTCAGGTGAGACTATTCCATCTGGAAACCATCTCATTCTATGTGATTGTTTCCCCACGCCATGAAATCATCCTAGGATACCCTTGGCTATCTGTTCACTACTCAGTCATCTCGTGGCACCATGGTGCGATTAAGTAATGGTCACAGTTCTGCTTTACACACTGTTTGAGCGCCATAGTTACCAAGCCTTGCTTAACCACAAGTATTGAAAGTCCTGAAGCTAAACTGGTCACCATCCCATCGTGTTACCAAGAGCTGCAAGAAGTCTTCAGCAAGACCAAAGCTACCCTGCTTCCACCTCATCATTCCAAGGATTGTGCCATAGACCTCCTGCCCAATGCGGTGCCTCCCAAAAGTAAGATTTATCCCCTTTCACGTCCAGAAACTCAAGCAATGGAAGACTACATTGAAGAAGCCCTCAGTTCTGGTTTCATTCGTCCATCCATTTCCCCAGTGGCTGCAGGATTCTTCTTCATGGAAAAGAAGGATGGAGGACTTCGGCCTTGCATAGACTACAGAAGTTTTAAACAATGTTACAGTAAATTCTGTTATCCACTCCCACAAGTACCTGCAGCATTTGAACAGCTCAGGGAGGCAACAATTTACACCAAGTTAGATCTCAGGAGCGCATACAACCTCATAAGAATCAGAGAAGGCGATGAGTGGAAAACAGCATTTCTGACCACCAGGGGGCAATATGAATATCAGGTTATGCCATATGGGCTGGCCAATGCACCGGCAGTATTTCAGTCATTCATCAATGAGATCTTCAGGGACATCTTGAACAAGTACGTAGTGGCATACATTGATGATATCGTTATATACTCCAAGTCAAAAGATGAACACAAGGAACATGTCAAGACTGTACTATCAGGACTGTTGGAAAATCAACTTTATGTGAAAGTTGAAAAGTGTGAATTCCATGTCCAGCAAACCTCATTTCTGGGATACAATGTCAGCCATCAAGGTGTAGAAATTGACAATTCCAAGATCACAGCAGTTAATGGCCCCAACCAACCACAGTCAAAGAACTTCAGCGCTTCTTAGGATTTGCTAATTTCTACCAACACTTCATCTGCAACTACAACATTACAGCATCACCACTGACATCCCTACTGAAAGGTAAACCTTCAAAATTAAAATGGACTGAAAGTGCCACCCAAGCCTTCACTGAACTCAAGAACAGCTTCACGACAGCACCTACCCTCAAACATCCAGATCTCAACCTACCGTTTGTTGTAGAAGAAGTCGACGCCTCAGACAGTGGAATTGGTGTGGTACTCTCTCAACGCCACGGACAGCCAGGCAAGCTTTATCCATGTGCATATTTTTCTAGAAAACTCACTGATACTGAACGTAACTATGATGTTGGCAATAAAGAACTTCTGGCTATGAAAGCCGCAATCGAAGAATGGAGACACTGGCTGGAGGGTTCCACCCACCCATTCCAGGTAATCACAGACCATAAGAATCTTGAATACATCAAGAGTGCGAAGAGACTAAACCCTCATCAAGCACGCTGGTCGCTTAACTTACCATCCTGGCAGCAAGAATAGCAAGGCAGGTGCACTTTCCAAGCGACACAATCATCTGCAAGCAAAATCCACACCTGAGTCCATCCTGCCCCCATCAGCTATCGTTGTACCCGTTACATGGGATTTGATGGACGAGATCCAAAGAGAGCAACAGAATGAACTAACGCCACAAGGTTGTCCTCCCAACAAGCACTATGTTCCTGCAAATCTTCGAATAAGGGTCATGCAATGGGTCCATACATCACTCTGCTCAGGTCATCCAGGCATTTCAAGAACACTCCATCTCACACAAAACTCATTCTGGTGGCCATCCATGGTTAAAGATGTGGCTAACTATGTCAAGTCCTGTTCAGTCTGTGCCCAGTCCAAAGCACCGAAAGAATTACCATCCTGTTTGCTACAACCCTTGCCCGTTTCCCGGCGACCCTGGTCACACCTTTCAGTAGACTTTGTCACCGATCTACCTCCATCAAACAAACTTACAACAATCCTAGTTATCATTGACCGTTTCTCAAAAGCTTGCCGTTTAATACCTCTGAAAGGCCTCCCCACTGCCATGGAAACCGCTCAAGCACTGAAGCACTGAAGATGTTGTTTCAGACAGAGGAACACAATTCACCCCACAAGTATGGAGGGCCTTCTGTAAGCAGCTGGACATCAATGTCAGTTTGACCTCAGGATACCATCCTCAGTTTCTACCATGGGCAGAGTATGCACAGAACTCTTTAAGGCATTCATCCACTGGTCTCACCCCAATTCAATGTGTGCTGGGATACCAACTGCCCATGTTCCCATGGTCAGGAGAACCATCGATGGTACCTGCAGTCGATGACTGGATTCGTCGTAGTGAGAGGGTGTGGGACAGTGCGCATGTACGCCTGCAAAGGGCTATCAGGAACCAGGAGAACCAGGCCAATAGGCGACGTCTCCCACATCCTCCCTACCAACCTGGACAAAGGGTCTGGCTCTCCACACAGGACCTCAAGTTGCAGCTACCAATTAGAAAACTCAGCCCAAGGTATGTAGGCCCATTTAAAATCTTAAGACAGATTAATGAGGTTACATACCAGTTGGAAATTCCAGCTAATTATCGTGTCTCTCCCTCCTTCCATGTTTCCCTCCTCAAACCAGTCCACCTGGGTGCTGACACCAACGTCGAGAACCGGGAGCCACCTCCGCCGCTGGACATTGATGGATCTCCTGCATATGCGGTAAAGGAGTTGTTGGACTCCAGACGGAGAGGGGGTCAGCTCCAATATTTGATGGACTGGGAGGGATATGGACCAGATGAGAGATCCAGGGATGCCGCTCACGACATCTTGGATCCATCGCTTATCGAGGACTTTCATCAAGCCAAACCCGATCGACCAGCACCACGACAACGGGGATGCCCTCGTCGAGCACCAGGAGTCGCTCCTAGGGGGAGGGATTCTGTAACATCACACCAGCAGAGGGAGCCCTCTCCCAAGTATTGACTGTGTGCCGCTCCCTCTGCTTCATGAGTCACTTCCTGTTTGTGGGACACTTAAGCATGGCTAGGCTATCAGACCATTGCGAAGTATTGCCAGTTTACCTGCCTTACCGAGCGTTTATTTATCATTGTCTTCCTATCTTGTGTATGACCATTGCCTGTTTAGTTCTGTTTCTGGCTCTTGGATTACCCCTTTGATCTGTTGTTTGGACTGCCTGTGTATCTACCTCTGCCTGCCTCGTTTATGCTATCTGCCTGTCGATTTGGACTTGTTGCTGTGGATTTTATTAAACAACTGCATATGCAACTTTAACGCCGCCTCTGCCTCATTACAAAACACTTTTTTTAAATCAAATAACTGAGGTACATGAGCTCAGATAAATAAGGCCTACAATCGATCTGTTCCAAAAAATAAATACCAAACCTGTGTAACACTCCAGTTAATATGCCAGGAAGTTACACTAAATAAAGGGAACGTTTATGCCTCTTAAACAGCAGGAAACAAAAAAAGAAATACAACAGGAGACCAATGTCATCAATAAACCCAAGTGTATTTACAATTCAATCAGTGTACACCACAAAAAAACACGTTAAACATCCAAGATAAAAAATGTGTGTGTGTATGTGTGCGTGTGTGTCTAAATAGTCTATAGAGTCCAGCGTGTTGAAAAGTTTATATAGGAGTAGTCTCACCGGGGAAAGAGCCAGTCTGAGAGCAGGATCCTACAGGTATAATCCAACTGTTTAAAGTCCTCCAAGGCGAGTAATCCGTGAAAAAAAAACAATATACTCCACAAGAGATGACGAAATAACTGCACAGCAAAAAACAGTCAGAAAACGAGGCAAGGGGAAAAAGATGTGTATTTAGAAAAGACGCGCTCTCAAACGTCGGCGTGCCGGTTCCTTATATAGGAAAAACATAGGAAACATCCCGCCGAGTTGACGTAACGCCACGTGACGACGGTGCGCGAGCGGGATCTCGCGGGAGCAGAATCTCGCGGGAATATAAATCTGGGTCAAACACAGACAACATATAAGGGAGAAAGCAACATACAGGGGAAAGCTATGTACATATAATAGTCAATGTATTATTATTATTGGCAATTTATACTATAATTGGCTTCCCCTTATGTGGCAACGCTACACCTGTCCTAATTGAAAGAAAACAAGCTGACGAAAAGATTGAATCCAATATTTGGTAATAAGGTAGCATAATTATTATATTATAAAAGAGATTTATAAGCAATTTTTTGCAGTCATTTTTGACCGGGAACACCACAAGTGTGATAGGTTTTTCAACACAGCACAAGGGTTAAGGCACAAAACATAGTTGGAGGTAATAAATAAGGACAATAAACAATTACAGATGTTTTTTTAGTTTTTTTTTCCAAATATAGATTTTTTTTTTCCCTCAAATTGTCTCATTTATATAACATCATAGCTGTTTGAGCTGCGCACACTGAAGCGCCGTAAACTGAATCGCTTTGGTTAATTAACTCAATGGAGCACATCCGATATACGATAATTCAGATATTTATACAAGATAAACATAATATTACAACTTATATTTGCACAAAACCACACACAGATGAACTTGAACTAAGTAATGTAGCTACTGTTGTGGATGCGTTCTTCCCATAACAACACGCCGGAACACCGCAACTATTACTACATTAATAACAATCATAGTTATTAATGTTTTGCATTGCTGTTTGAGACCTCGCACTGAAGCTAAAGATGATCATCAGTACAATAAAGTGCTGCTGTGTTCGTTGTCATGTAGGACACAAAAATGGCGGTGAGCATAGTGGAAGTGACGTCTTTGGTACCCATGGATAAACTTAGAACATTTAGAAGTTGGTATGAAAATGAACATAGCATGAAAAAAGATAAGATCATTTATTTGTAATCCAACAGGAATAAAAATCAGTACAGTGCTGACCTGGATAATAAAAGACCTGGATAACCTGGATAATCAAAACAACACAACATTACACACAATTTCATAAAACTGCTCCACCCTAGATTTGAACACAAACTCTTTGAGTATGGTGCTTGTCAGGCCTCTGGCATTACACATTGAGCTACTTTAGGATGCACAATCACAATGCTGCTGTGCTCACATGCTTTCGGTGTGAGAATGAGCACACAAAAAGGTATGACTTAAAATGTTAACCAGATTAGCATGCTAAGCTAACTTAATGCTAATGTAATTTATGGTCAACTTGATAGCTGAAGAGCCATTCTAGAAAGAATGGTAAATGGTTAGCATGCTAAATTAATAACATAATACAACAAACACAGGCAGGGTCAAATTTGGAGAGATATTTCATAGGAACAGAAGCGGATATCAAAAATCTGTTCATTCGGTCATTTCTGTGAGGCTCAGTCCATAGATCATCTGAGCTGATTTTGGACACTAGCAGTGAAAAAACTGTTATCCATTTACTTCAATTTGGCGGACAGTCACACTTATGGAAAAATAACAAATGACACGTCATCGGAATTAGCATAAGACAAAGGGAATTGGCGACACCGATGGTGAGCTGAGGGACTGACGGGAGATGAAGGAAAACCACTTTAAATCCTCATTATAAGTCATAATCATAAATGCAGTGCATGTTCACAATAACAGTTTAAATGAATAAAAGAATGATTTAAACTTGCATGGAAACTCACATTTTCATTTTGATTTACATTAATATTACACTTTCACTATTGACGATAAGCACTTAAAATACATTATGCAGTCATTACGGAGAAGTTAAACAAAAATAATATGAATTTAGATGGTAGATATGCTACTTTCGATTAGGGCTGGGTATCGATTCAGATGTTCCAGATCGATTCGATTTCGATTCACAAGCTCTCAAATTGATTCGATTTCGATTCTCGATTCGATTTTCGATTCTCGATTCAATTTTATGTGAAGGTGGCATCAACGTCGACAAAGCACCTGAAACCACCATTTAAGCACTGAATGAATGAATAGCCGCTTTTCCACTGTCGGGCCAGTGCGAGCCAGGGCTTTCAGCGGGCCAGGCTAGGCTAATAGCCCCGGACTTGTAGCACCGAGCCCAAAATCATGCTGCATTTCCACCGTCAGGCCAGAAGCTCCACAGCGCTTCACTAAAACCCGCCCGTAACACGCCTCTCTTGAACAACGTCACACAAACCCGTCATTTCACAAACAAATTGAAGTTTTATCAGAAAAATAATCAGAAAAAAATTACTGGAAACTAGCGAGATCGTAAAGTGAACATGATAAAAGCAGGCGTTGTTGGCATTTTGTTGTTTACTTAATTTAAAAACCCAAGCATCGATGTTTTACCAAACAAATTAATCATAATGAATTAATTTGTGTCAAGATTAAACATTAGTCACAGAAATAAAGTGGTGTTTACTGTTATTTCACAAAAGAAAGAGGACACACACTTATTCAGTCGCGTCTGTTTCTGTTTATTTGTAGTCATAGGAGGCGTATACATCACATATACAAAAAATAATAATTTCTACAAATTTTCCACCAAAAATACGACCTGAGGAGCTTTAGCACTCTCTCCAGTGACAGAGAAACAATCCCGAAAACATGGAGTTGCTTTATTTTATGAAATATGCGGAGCTAAATATGGTTATCAGTCCGTTGAGAGACGAGATGTGCTGACAGATAAAATAAATACATGATTGTGATAGCATATTTGTCTGATTTCTTCAAGCCGTCGTATTTACCATGTTTACTATGGTAATAGCGCGCATAGTCTTGGACATCAGAATCCACATTGGATCACAAACTGAAGTTATTTAAAACAATTACTGCTGCCTGAAAGTGAGTTTTGAGCTAAAATGATTTTAAAAGCCTTTAATGCCTACATTCAGGGGCGCTGCTAAGGATTTTGGGCCCCATGAAAAGAATCTTGACAGGGCCCGCAACACAGCTGAGAGTTTTTTCATATTAATTTACATAAAATCATGCGCTTTTATGGTATTTTGACTATCATTCTCATATATTTAAGTCAATCAGACAATTGAACTCCATCCCATGTCCACACCCGTAATTTGTCCTCTGTAATACTGCACTACTTCAGTACTGTATAATGTATATACTGTGCATAGCTGTACATGTGTCATATAGTGTATTCACATATATTTATATTTGTATGAATGTACTGTACATATTTGTACTGTACACTGGCAATGACAATAAAGTTAATCTAATCTAACCTAATATTTTTAACATGACAGTTGAAATGTAACGGAAACACTGAGCACTCTTGATACAATGAAATGTATTTATATTTATTTGCTTCAACACTGATACTGAAATTTCAAAATAAAACTCTTCAATTTAAAAAAACAGGAATTACAATCTGTGGTGAAAAAAAAATCTCAGCCAGAAAACACCACCATAAAACAAAATGGCCATATACAATTTCTAATAATTTAAGCAGAACTTGCATAATATACTATATCAAAGAATGGCCAAGGTATAACATAGATGAGTCTGAGTTACTCTTTCCACATCATTTCTAATCTCTTGTACTTGCTCAACATTTCTAAACAAAAGTCCAACGTCTGACCTTTTCAGCTGCAAAATCATTAATCAAATCTTTGAAGTCAAGCTCTCTAGCCAACTCGCTCTCAATGGAAAGCATAGCAAGACTGCAAAGCCTTTCTTGAGACATTGTAGACCTCAAGTAGTTTTTTATCAGTTTTAATTTGCTGAATGCCCTCTCCCCACCAGCAACAGTCACTGGCAGTGTGCTAAATAAACGCAAAGCAATGCACACTTCTCCAAAGATGCTTTGCAGCTGCAGCTTACAAATAGCATTTAGGAGTTCAAGAGGTGACAGGTTAGGGGGGAAGTTGGAAGCATATACACGGTTTAGGTGTCTTACTTGATTTTCAAAATCAGGAGTTAGATCACTGGAATACTTAGTGATCAGTGGTTGGCACACAGAAGAGATTTTGTCCTCACTAATCTGCCCAACTTTCAGAACCGCATAAAACTCGTTCACAATATCAGCAATTCTCTGGAACCTAGTGTCTAAGTCACTGATGATACTATCCATAGCAGTGTAAAACACAGTATTCCGAAACTCTGTTTCTGAAGTTGTCTCCTCTTCACAGGTTTCATCATGGAATCTCTTTCTTTTCTTCTTGCGACTGCACTCCTTGCTTAACTGAGGAGTAACATGAGCTTCTCTAGCTATCAACTTTGCCTCAGCTAGGAGATACCCCCATGCATCTCTCAGAGACTGCATCTCTTCTGTCAAGGCTCCGATATTGGCTGCCTCTATGTCAAGTGAGATTTTCCCTGACTGGAGAATAACATTCCTGTCATCAATGCTTTGCAGTACTTTCAGCCAGATGGTGAGAAGAAGAATAGCATCAAATGACATGAAGTATTTTCTGAGACCATTAGCATCTGATCTTGCTTCATTGGTGAGACTGCAAGTCATTAGTATGCTATCAAGTGCATTGATGACAGAAGGTAGGTGCTTTGCCACAGGTTTAACAGCCTCAATCCTTGCACTCCAGCGGGTATCACTTAGCTGATGCAATGAGGAACCTGTTTGCTCTTTGTAGATTGCCCAGCGCTCTGGGCTGCTACTTACAAATGTGTACAGGCGATTTATGCAGCCAAAAAAGGTGGATACATCTGGACTTGATTGTGCAGCATGTACGCCGACAAGATTTAATGTATGAGAGGCACAAGGTGAATAAGTAGCTAGCTTGTTTTTCCTCAGTATTTCAGCTTGGACTCCCTTTACCTTCCCTGACATATTTGCCCCATTGTCATATCCCTGTCCTCTGCAATCACTGATGTCAATCCCATGCTCACAAAGAACAGACTCAATCATCTTTGCTATCTCACTCCCTGTCTTTTTGTAAAAATCCTTAAATTCAAGGAACCTCTCAGTGATCTCCCACTCGTCTTTTTCTTTGTCATATTTGACATACCGTAGTACCACCACGTTTTGCTCTGTATGGGAAATGTCTGGTGTGGCATCGGCGATGACTGCATAATAGACGGCATCCTCCCTTTCCTGTAGAATTCTTTTCAGAACTCGTCTGCCACATAAGTTGATGAACTCATTTTGACTTTCAGAGCTAAGATAATGTGTTAGCCTGGTTTGTTTTCCTTCTTTTTTTTTTTGTTTGTTGTCCCTGATTTTTTGAAAGTGCTCTTTCAGCAGAGGATCATAATGTGACAAAAGCTCCAGTGTGCCTAGGAAATTGCCATTATGAACGTCATATAAGTCGCTTATTTTGCCTCTGAAAGGCAAGTTTCTTGAGGCCAGGTGTAGGGTAACATCTAACAGTCTCTCCAGGATGGCCCTATTTTTCTCAATTTCTGTTTGGAACTCCCTGTTTAACAGAGAGTCTATACCTTTATCTTGTAAAACAGATGTTTGCAGATTTTTCCATCTTAAGTAGCAGTCTCTGTGTGCATCACTCCTCTCATGGATTGGGAGTTTATTGTACATGTGACGCCACTTCACATGACACATTTTAAACCCATTTTGACTGGCCAGTGCACTACAGGAAGGCTTTTTCTGTATACTGGAGAAAAGCACACATGGTATGCAATAAAGTGACTGATTGCTTTGACTAAAAGTAAGCCAGTCTCTCTTAATTCTTTCTCTCTTATTGGCTGACTTTGTATAATTCAAGTATTCAGGGAACGGCTTCCCCCCTGAATCGCATGGCATTTCCACTTTCTTTTCTCTCATGGTCACAGCCAATTTTCTGACTATGTCCTCCCTATCCTGATCAGTACAAACTGCTGGCCACAAACCAGGGTCATTTGTCACAATATTTTCTTTCCTTTCAAATCCCTCAACATTCAGTCCATCCTCGGCATCTCCATCTTCACTCTCTGCCATCTGTCTCTCACTTGCATCTGTACCCTCTTCCATCTCTTCCTCCACTTCCTCAGTTCTCCCTGACAAACAGGAAGAGGGTCCTGGAACTGACAAAGTATACAGCATTTCCAATAGCCAATCTTTTCCACTCTACAGATGCCTCTTATATTTTGTGTGTATCACTTTCAGACATTAATGTGTTGCCATTAAACCAATACTAATAGCCGCTCACCTTCTTCTTCGTGTGGGAGCGCAGAGGCTGATTCAGGGGATGCTGGAGTTAGGGGTTGGGAGACAGCCGGACCAGTTGCTGCTGCTGGTTCATTTGACTCTGTTTGGAACGAGGCATGATTTTGACAAAGTGCGTTTGACTGCATTGAACGTTTAACTAAAACTGTGTATTGTTATTTTTTCCAGCGTTTTCTTGACCTAACATGGGGAGAAAATTGAGTTCCCTTATCATGCACTTTTAACACTAGAACGGCCACCAGCAGTCATTTTAACCGCAACATTTAAACGTATGGTAATTTTCTTTAACACTAGAATGAACAAGGCATCATTTTGACCGTTTTGAAATTTGCATAGTCAATAACTTTGTCTAAATAAATCACAAAGCCTTGCTGCTCCCTGACTTTTCCTAAAACTACATGAATTTTCATTAAAACTAGTTTAAATATTTATTGTGTGAATAAAAACAGAAATATAATCATTTCTACCTATAACGTCCACAGACAGTCATTTTGCGCTGTTTAAATTGAGTTTTGCTGACGGTCTGGATCAGATAATGTGAAAGTATTATGTGAAGATGGTTGGCAGAGATGAATCATGCTGTATTTGACAATATAGGGGACATTGTAGTAATACAACTCCACATCATCTTCAAGAGATGCACTGAAACCGACACCGGCTGCATGTGAGGCAAAGCCGTGCACCCGCTGCACCCTGCTCTATCAAAACGTGCTAACTTATCGAAAAATCCTACCGTAGAGACCTAGGGCCTCATGTACAAAGCGTGCGTACGCACAGAAAAGTGCCGTAGGCTACGATCATTGTCACGGGTGTAGTGAATTCCAGGGCCCAGTTTATGGCCGTGCCCCTCTCTCTCTGTAACAATGGACAAAGGTTTGCTACATTTTGATTGGATCTTGGTGGACTAACACAAACAAACTGTCCAACGCCATCAGATAAAGATGGAAGAACAACATCCAGACCTCTCTTAGAGGGTAAGAAGAAGACCTCTTGTACCAAGCCTGGGAAGGACAAGGCTTCTCATTGGTCCACAGGCAGTTACTGCCCTTCACCCATCTAAACACTACTTCCTAAGGTTGGCCAGAGACTGCCATAAAAATTCCTTGGGACCTTAGCAGAAATGGGTGAAACAAAGAGAGATCACAAAGATCCATCCGAATCCATTCAAAACTATGTTTGAAAACCTTAGAACTGATGCAAACTACACATCCATTTAATACTTATTCACAGAAATAAGTATTCTCAGTGACAGCCATTTGTAGTGCAACATCTGATACAAATACAGCTGTTAATGTACAATTGAATGACAGTTAAATCTTTTTCCATCATGTTTAGTCTCTATTTGTTTAGAATATTGCCAAAGGTATTCTGGTGGTGGTTTGGAAAGTGAGAAATGCATTGGTAAACTTTAAAGACACTGTAAAGACTTCCAACTTTGTGCTTTATGCAAATGAGTTCCACAGGGGAGAGAAGGGTGGGCCACACTGTGTGTGTCCCCTCTGATGCCAGCAGCCAATCACAGCACTCGAATGGAGAAGTGCCAAAATGCAATCTCCTCCTCATCGGAAAGGGATAAAGGTACCCTTTCTACAGACACTCCTTGTTCTGAGTCTGCCATTCAAACAGGGAAAGACATAACAGATATTGTTCTGAGTCTGTCCGTCAAAGGGGATAGACATTAACAGATAGACCGTTCTGAGTCCCAGCTTGCGAAGCTGAGACACAACAGATACATCGTTCTGAGTCTGCCCTGCGAAGGGAGAAGACATAACAGATATACCGTTCTGAGCCTCTGGTCCATCCAGAAGAGACAACAACAGATCCCGTGATCTGAGCCTACAGCTTGTGAGGCAGCAACAGAGACGACTACGTTCTAAGCCTCTAGCTTGTGAGGAAAGAGACATCAACAAACACTACGTTCAGAGTTTCCGTCCAGTGAGACAGTGACGACATCTGCAACAAGGTTAAGCTCAGGAGAGCAAACCTTCACTTCAAGGTACCTTCGTCTGCGTGTTCCAGATTGTTAAGGACCTTCTGCACCTACACCAGGGCCTCATCTGCGTGTTCCAGATTTTAGGACCCTTTGGTGCTCCAGGAGATCAGCATCCCACAGAGCTTCGTGTTCAAGACTATTGAAACAGATTCTGGCTCCTCTCCCCACTGCATTGTCACCCAGCACAACCAGTGGAAGACGTCACTGTCATCGGACTCAACCAAGTGGAACGTAAATATCACTTAACCAAACCTCTTTCCAGAGACCTTGGCATTGTTGTATATTATCAGTATATAGTTTCCTAATTAGATTCAATATAGCTGATGTTAGTCAATAACAAATAATCTCTCATTTATTTGTTTGTTGCATAATAAGGTTTTCCACCTTATTATTTTTAGAGAAACAGTTTATCTTTCCATAAGATAGCGTAACTCTTCCATAGCCACACCCAACTTAATCACTTGTATTCTATGTAGCTTATGCACTTTATTCCTTTATCATTCATGGTATTCATTTAGTAGTTGTGTTAGTTATTCTTGTTTATCTTTTTGTTAATAAAATGTATTTTATTACACTTGTGTCTTCCTTGTGCTGATAATACAGAAAAGGTTCTACAAGTTAGCAATATCACCAGTCTTTCAGATAAATCAGCTGACCACTTTACATTAATTCTAAATGAATGAAAGCCCCTGTTGGGAGTGTTCTCATACTGCCAAGGGAACAGACCTTGACTGGTGCCCTGAACTAGGGAAAAAGGGGGAAGTGGTCATCTGATGTACTCATAACCACACCTTAAGAGACGTGTGTCCAAAAATCACAACGTCAGCGGTGACTTGAGTACCAATCCCTATTTTACTTCGCGTCTTTGGATGGACAAAGTAAAAATCACTACACGGGCGGTCCACTAACAATTTAATCCTACTTACAAACCCACCTTTTCTTGTGAAATATTGGGTAACATACTGTCGACCCTTTGCCTCTTTCAGTTCTCTTATTTTTTTCTCTTTCCGTTTTTGATTTCCAGATTTTTGAGGCATTTTCACATCCTCTGTCAAGTTGAATCTGCTGGGCCGGCGCTATAAGTGAAGTCAAGCTGTTTGTGTTGCCTTGGTTACTGGATACAATTTGGGCGGACTGAACCATTTTATGATAATCGAGAGGGGGAGAGGGGCCCACGGACGTTTGTGTTTCCTAAACAAATACATTTTTTTGACTCCAGGAAACAGCAAATAGAATAATTTAAAGTTAATAATTTTTACTATCAAATATTTTTTTTTAGCACCACAGTTTTATTGGGGGCTTCTCTGGGCCCCCTCTTAGTCATGGGCCCTGAGAATCGTCATTGTTTACCCCCCCTTTACAGCGCCCCAGTGTTCAGACTGCAGGCAAATACTATTTTTTTTCTTCAAATAATATCTTTTCAGGAAGACTGTTAACACTATTAATCAAATATGTGATCAAATATGATTTGTGTGTCCAGACCAACCTACAGTGCGGGGTAGATTACTTACAAATTGTAATCAGTTACTGATTCCAAATTACAAGACAAAAATTGTAGTTAGTAACGTAATCTGTTACATTATACATTTTAGGTAATATAATCGGACTACTTTTAGATTACTTTTAGATTACTTTACCTACAGTAACTCGTTTATCACATTGATTTGAATAGGATAATCTACACTGACATGCCGACAAGACATGATATTTGATATGAAACAAAGTCTGAAATTTTGTCATTTTTTAAAGAAATTCAAACAATAAATACCATCTTTAATGTGGCATGACAGATCACTGTAGTGCCTCAGTTCAAGCAGTTCATCTCTTCCTACTAGTTACAGCATGAAAAAAACCTGAATGAACATCAGAAAGTATGTTGTTTCAACCACGGAAAGACATCAATACACACCATTTTTCAAGTTAAAGTCGACTGACGTTAATCTACTAAGTCTCCTGTCTGGTTTGTTTGTTGTACAAAATGGCAGACTCAGTGTTATGATTGGTCAGATCAGCTGTCAATCAAACTCATGGTGAAGGGTGAATTCCACAAACCTGAAAGACCTTCTGAACATATAAAGCAGTAGGCTTTTTAAAAAGTAAATTTTAAAAGATAAAAAAGTAGTAGTAGGGAGAATTCATGAATTATTAATAATTTACTGCTATTGTGAGAACAACATGTAATCATGTAATCAATAAAAAAGTAACTGTAGTCTGATTACAAGCATTTTACAAATTTAATATAATCTAATTACAAGTACTTTATGTTACAAGTAACATAATCCAGATTTTATGTAATCAGTTACTACCCAGCACTGCCAACCTATCTGCATGGGTTGCTTTGATAACGACATAGGTGTACCCATGTGACAAGGCTTTCAAAATGGATTCAGGAGAAATGGTGCCCTGCAGAACTCCTCTGTCGTACAGGAAAATGACAAAATCTTTGGACATACCATTTGAACATTTCCGTCACCAGTTTTGACATTATTGGTGTGTGTCGTGTTAAAGGTGCCCTAGAACTAGTTCTAACAAGATGTAATATAAATCTAGGGTGTCCCCTGAATGTGTCTGTGAAGTTTCAGCTCAAAATACCCCATAGATTTTTTTAAATTAATTTTTTTAACTGCCTATTTTCAGCCATAATTATATATGCACCGATTTAGCATGCGGCCCCTTTAAATCTGGCGCTCCCCCGCCCACGAGCTCGCTACTGCCTTAAACAGCATTTAAACAAAGTTCACACAGCTAATATAACCCTCAAAATGGATCTTTACATAGTGTTCGTCATTCATGCTGCATGTATGCGTCGGATCATGTGAGTATAGTATTTATTTGGATGTTTACATTTGATTCTGAACGAGTTTGAGGCTGTGCTCAGTGGCTTAAGCTAAATTTACACACTGTTGGAGAGATTTATAAAGAATGAAGTTGTGTTTTTGAATTATACAGACTGCAAGTTTAAAAAATAAAAATAATGACGGCTCTTGTCTCCGTGAATACAGTAAGAAACGATGGTAGCTTTAACCACATTTAACAGTACATTAGCAACATGCTAACGAAACATTTATAAAGACAATTTACAAATATCACTAAAAATATCATGTTATCTTGGATCATGTCAGTTATTATTGCTCCATCTGCCATTTTTCGCTGTTGTCCTTGCTTGCTTACCTAGTCTGATGATTCAGCTGTGCACATCCAGACGTTTTGCCCTTGTCTAATGCATTGAACATGGGCTGGCATATGTAAATATTGGGGGTGTACATATTAATGATCCCGACTGTTACATAACAGTCTGTGTTATGTTGAGATTCGCCTGTTCTTCGGAGGTCTTTTAAACAAATGAGATTTATATTAGAAGGAGGAAGCAATGGAGTTTAAAACTCAGCGTATGTCTTTTCCATGTACTGAACTCTTGTTATTCAACTATGCCAAGGTAAATTCAATTTTTCATTCGATGGCACCTTTAAGAGATGACCAACACGAATGAAGAGACGGCGCCAACTCCTGTGAGGACTTCAGAAGACGCAATCATCTGGATCAACATGCACATTGCCCAATTTCTATATCCTAATTATTGTTAATGTAATTCATTTTTCCAGGAGCTCATTGCTTCTACCATCAGTTAAACTGCTAACAGTGATTGTAAATTAATTGCCTAAATTATTACATTATTTGCTAACTGCATTCTTTAAATTGTAATGTTGACATGCATTCTCTGTAAAGCTGCTTTGAAATGATATGTATCATGAAAAGCGCTATACAAATAAATGTGAATTGAATTGAATTGAAGAGTGACGCAAAAGACAGTTTGAAATCCGGTTGAGCAGCCAAAGCGTCCAAACTGAGACACACTGTAAAAATCTGATTGGAATCGCCTCCATATGTGGTTTGAATCAGATTTGAAAAAAAATCTGATTTCATGTGTTTTTTATTTTTTTACCTTTTTGTCCATACTTTCAAAAACCCATCTGGATAAAATCTTGATATGCAAAAATTCAGATTTTTGCTGGCAGTCTGAACATGGCCTCAGAGAGCATTCTGCCATAATGACTCTCATTTACAAGCCATAAACTGACAAAGCACCAGACTAATTATGTCAACTAGCAGCTTCTGAATAGCCCTTGATCAAGCTAATCACCAGCAATCCAAAAAACAGGTGTTGAACAATTTCAAACCCTCCCCTGAAATCAGGGGTATGAAAGGCAGAAATTGAAACCCTCAGACTGTTTCCATGCTTCTGTTTTTGAATAGCCAGAATACGCGATGATGAGTCTCGCAAGGAATTATGAAAGGATCTGATAAGAAAGCTGCAGCAAAATGAATTCAGAAATAGACCTTTGAAAAGACCTAGTGCACACTTCAAAATGACTTCACATACTTCTGCCTGCATAGAAATACATTTCCCTCCAGCTGCCTAAATGACTCATTCACTCTCAAATACTTATGAAACTTCCATTAACGGCTCAAAAAGTCACAATGACATTAACTATTTAGCACCTAAAATGTATTTTCAAATCATGAAACCATAACTGAATTTATAATTTGTAATCATAACATTAAAAAGCACACTGATGGAGGAATCTACATTATGATATGCAAAGCATGCACAGTTTAGTAACAGCTCACTGTCTTATAGCCGAATTAATGTAATAAATGTCAAAATGTGCAACAAGATTCACCATGATTAAAAAAAAAAAAACACAAAAATGTCCTATAATGAGGGAAAAACCCACATATAAGACCAAGCAGAAAATTACATTATGTAACGTGCATGCCTGCAAGTCACCGGAAGATTCATTTAATGCTACATTTGTAAACAGAAACGTCAGTTTCTTTAAAAATGTCTCAGTGATTTTAACGGTAGTGGATGTAGAAGTTTCTAGACTTTACAACAAAGAGCAAAGCAGTACTATAAAAAGTCAATGACATTATATTTCCATTTATTTATTTTAGTAATTAGACTATCAACCACCTCAGTTTTTTTGTTTATGTTGAAATACTATCACTGTCATCTGCTTTAATTCAATGAGTTTCAAAAGCTTGCATAAATTATAATGTATAATTTAAAAGAGTGCATATTTTATTCATGTTTAAGTCCATTTGTGCAATTCCAACTGTCTCACCATTGCAGAATTTGTACTTATAAAGCAAGCATGAGCCCACAGGATAGTACAGGCGGTATATATCTCATTATCACAACACAACATATGGCTGCTAAACATGCTGTCTCTAAATGAAATATAAACAGCAACAATACATTGACTTATGAAGCAGCTTTATTCTAAAAAACCTCTGTGCCATCTGCAGTCTATCCATATCTGTTAAAATGACCTGAATAAGCTGAGATAGAGTCTCGTAAAAACAACACAACTTTGCTGGTTTCATAAACAGGTCTGTTCAGGACGGTGGCAATGTAATCTTCAGGATTAGTGTCATTATCTTCTGCTGCAGGGACCCACAGCACAATCACTCTGTCCCGCTGTAACACTGCACCGATATTTGACTTGTGAAATGGTGCAAATTGAGGCTACAGATTCGATATATCTCATTTTCGAGGCGAAAAATGTTATGGTTCGTCTCTGGAGCAACGAGCGACGCTTGTCTAAAATAGGCTACTTTTTAAAAAATAATTTTTTTAAACAAAAACAATATTTTAATGATGTGATAATGAGAGTACTCGTTTTGCTACATTCAATCCGATACTACAGTAGTCGATCGACGTGCTCAAGCAGCGTACTGTTTCTATGGTTACTGCCAGAGACGAACGCGACTTATGTGCGCAAATGTATATTTGTGTGCAAAAAACCAACGCGTAATGTAACTTTTGTGATTGTTTAAACTTATAATGTTTATAAAATACAATAATATGCCCCCTTATACTTACAGGACCACCTCAACATTTTGTTTTGCCTTACTTTGGGGGGTTCATGTTATTCACAGACGGACTCTCTCTAGGCGTTGTGTCGCATATCGCGCCCTTTCAAGAAGTAACTTAAAGTTAGGCATCTCGAACCGAATTCTGCGCTTGTTTTTATTTACTTATTTTGAACGCAACATCACATCAACGTGAACAGCTCCTGACTTTCTTTCAACACTCTACAGATGAAGTTTATTTATGACAGTTTCGTGCAGATCTCTGTTGGAGTAGTACATCACGTGATCAACGAACCTCTTAAATTGTCTCAATATTTATGCGTAATTTGTAATTAGCATTGGTGTGGCGCTTACTAAGAAATCCTTTGCTAGTAAAGCCCCAGATAGCAGGTACAATCCCAGTTAATCACGTGCCCAAGATGAATATCTAACTCTATTAATTACATACAGCAGCATTAGTAGTACTTAAAAATAAATACTAACCTTGACAACGCGTGTAAATCACTGAAAGACTCAGAATGAGCAGCAGAAAGAAGAGCCAGATCGTTCGGAACTCGATCCTTACGCACATGCTGAAACGACTCCTCAGAACACACTATAATTTGTCCTTGTGTTAAACAATCCAGCGAGAATGACTCGAATGTCAAATAAAATGTCCGTAAACGGTCTACTTCCCGGTGACTCGCGCAGAGAGAGAGCTCGACTCACGGGCTGTTGTTGTTATAAGCGGATTGCGCGGTGGATGTTCAGGACCGCGGACAGCTCCAATCAACCTCAGCGCGCCTGGACACTTTGGACAGCAGCCTGGCGTTCATCCAGTAGCATTGGGCTTATTTAGAGCAGCAGCTTTTGTGTGTGGAGAGGCAGAGGAGAATTACATCAGATGCATATCGTCCTAATGTAATGAGAACAAGTTCTAATATAAACTTAACCCTGGGGAATACAGACATTTGAAAGGTTGAGGGGAAGGACAGTGAGTGAATGGGCTTCCGTGGGTAAAATAATAGCAACATTAAAGGTTTTACATTTCAGATCAGATAAAACATAACAGGATTGTGACGGTTTATCACAATGATTCCTGAAGATTTGATCAAAGAATTACATTACAAAACTTAACATTTAACAGCTTTAATAAATTTTTTTTCTTACAACTCTGAACATTTTAATAGTATAAAATATGCAAAAAAAAATTTAAAATAAACAAATGTTTCATACAGACTAGAGTGCAAATGAAATATAAAGAATCATTTTCAGGCATGTTTTATAGTCCAGATTAAAATGGAAACACGTTAAAGTGTAAACAGATGCTTGAAAATAAATCTTCTTTGATTATTTTAGTAGGTGTTGTGTAACTTTTTAAAACAACCAGATATACTTCAAATTAATTATATTTGTGACCCTGGACCACAAAACCAGTCATAAGGGTCAAATTTATACATCATCTGAAAGCTTAATAAATAAGCTTTCCATTGATGTATGGTTTGGATAGGACAATATTTGGCTGAGATACAACTATTTGAAAATCTGGAATCTGATGGTGCAAAAAAAAAAATATTGAGAAAATCACCTTTAAAGTTGTCTAGATGAAGTCCTTAGCAATGCATGTCCACTCACAAAGATACATTTTTGATATATTTATGGTAGGAAATGTACAAAATATCTTCATGGAACATGATCTTTACTTAATATCTTAATGATTTTTGGCCTAAAAGAAAAATCGATCGATAATTTTGACCCATACAATGTATTGTTGGCTATTGCTACAAATATATCTGTACGACTTATGACTGGTTTTGTAGTCCAGGGTCACATTTTTGGTGAAAAGTGAATTTGTGATGCTTAGGGGTACACTAATATATAAATGGCATCAAAGCAAATAGACACGGACTAAAAATGACGCGACTATAGAGTTCTTTAGTACCAGAGTGAAGTTAGTTCTGACTCTATTCTGAGAAAATCATTCATTTGCAGATGCCAATTGGTTTGATATTTTGTTACATTTTAAGTCGGGGTTAAATGTCCAAATACATCTGAAGCTACTGTACATCTCTGTACAACAAAACCAGCAATAAAAACAATAGTAGCAGCTGTAGCAGAAACATTAGGGGCCAGCTGCATAAACATAGCCATTATGTTAAGACCGTGTCTTAAGAATTATGACCAGCTAGCAGTTAGTTAGGGGTAATCAATCAGTCTTACTTTTCAGTATCAAATTAGAGCAATCTCAATTTTTTTGTAACTGACTTGGGAAAAAAAAGAAGTAGTTTTGAGTAGTCTTAAAGAAAAAAAACTGATGACTAACTTGTAAGACTAGTCTTGGCAGTTTATGCAACCGGCCCCAGGCTCTTTTTTACATTCTGTGCTGTATATTTGGCCTGATAGTTGTTGTTTTTTTTATGCTTGTGTCTCATTGCTTAAACCCTCAGCCAGAGATTTCAGCTGCGCAGCACTTCTGTCTGCTTAGCTAATGAAAATCACGGCCGTGAAATAGACTGACCAATGTGTTGAGGTAATGAAGCGATCATCATCATCTTCACGGGCACTAAATTCATTTCGGATGGGTTGCTGACTAAACAGCCGCTTAGATATTATTCCTTAAAAGTTAATCTATAGCCTCCCATATCAGGTGAAAAATTTACTTTGTCCTTATCAGTGACAGTATCAGGCCTGGCCATCATCAAACTGCATATACGTATACTTAAAAATTGTAAAAAAAATATATATATATATATATATATATATATATATATATATTATTATATATTTATAGTTATATACAGTATATTTGTTTTATTATTTTTGTATAATATATTTATATGTAATGATTATACAGTCAAACCAAAAGGTATTCAGACACCTTGAACATTTCATTCATTAATACAGTTTATTCACTATAGTTTAAAAAAATGGTAATAAAATATGACAAGATCTCAGAGTTAAACTGTGTCAGAAAAAGATAATCTTAATTATGTCAGATAACACTTAAGCAAAACATGGTCAGGTCAAAGTGTCTCAAAATTTTACTGGTAGTCCACTGTATGAAGAATTTTTGGGTATAATATGTCACAGTTTTCTTTATTTTGCTATCCTCACTTACATAAATGAACTATAGTGTCCTGCACCCACTAGTAAAAATATATCAAAAATATAAAAATTGTTTGAATAATTTTTGGTCTGACTGTATATTTATTATATGTTTGTTTCATTGAAAACAGTTTTAATAATAACTTATTTAAAAAAAAAATTGTTTCAATAAAATTCTTTCACAAAAAAATGTAAATTTTTTTAAGATTTACAAATTTCAGTTGTATAGTAAAATTCCATCAAATTGAACTGAAAATATTTAAATATTATTCATATTATGGATTAAGTATTTTAAACGAGTAAAAAAATAAAGTTAAACATTTTGTATAAATGAAACAAGGGAATGGACCATTTCAGTTTTTGTGATTTGTATTCATAAATAAAAAAAATTAAGATATATTTAAATTTATTAATATGAATCACATAAACTAAATGGTCCATTCACAATTGAAATTTGTGAATCTTAAAAAAAAGGCTTATTTGTGTGTGTGTGTGTGTGTGTGTGTGTGTGTGTGTGTGTGTGTATATATATATATATATATATATACACATTTAAATAAAAATATTATATATTGATTTATATATATATATATAGTAAACAACTTTAATTATTTAATATTATTTTGTTTTTCTAGTAGCTTAATATGTGAGATTGAGGCATTTCTTAATGATATCTGTAATCTGTATTGTTTAAGCATCATTTTCAAAGACTAGTAAGATTATGAAAGGTAAAAATTCACATCCTAAATATAGAGTATATGTGTATCTGCCTGAGGGTTTGAAAACTGCTGTGAAAAGTGTGATTCAGGCACCAAGCCTTTCACAGCTGCCAGATATTTTTGTCTCAGTCTGCTGATGTCACGGCCTCCCTCTGTTCTGCTAAATGAGCCTTTCTCCCTGAAAACATTTCCACTCAGGACTGGACAGCTCTGCCTGTACTGATGAAGTCATTCTTGTCAACATGAGCAGAAACAATGTCTTTCGTACCTAAGCACCCTGCATCGACTGTATGCAGTGAGGAGGTCTATAAAACCTGAGCATTGCCATTCATCTCAATAGCAGCTGATGTTTCTGAAACAGCTTCTTTATAATAGCTGCAATAACAGCATGAATGAGATCATCTGATTTGAAAGAATAAAAAGAAATCCTTCCAAGGTTTCTCCAATATCACGTACAACATATGTGTGGTTTCTTCCACCTACTCACAGCCACCTCACAATTCCTGTGACCTTCATATATCCATGTGAGATGACTGAGACCTAGCGTGCCGTATCACAGACCATAAAGCTGAACGCCTTCCACGTTCAGGCCCCACAATATGAAACATGACCCACACAATCCACACAGCGTCTCTTTCAGAGGATATAAAAATTACTTATGTGAACCAAAACAAATCAAGAAAGCCACACATCTGAGATTAAGCATACCTGAAGTGTCCTATACTTGTACATCATGTTCTGAGCTGGGGGGGGGGGGGGGTTGTAGAATTGCTACTGAGATTGTATCAGCATGAGATTATATAAAAGAGTTTTATGCTTTTACACAAAAGATTTCACCTCAGGAGGAAACAGGTACAGTCTGACCCTCAGGTTTAAATCGTGATTCTAAAAAGTTTCTCTTTCACATTAGAGAACACTCGCACACCTGTGACCACTTCTAAGACCAAGTAAATTATTCATCAGGCAAGAACAAACATTACTCTGTTTGCATGTCGGGGTGGTAATATTAATATTCATGAGGCCGTGACCAAAGCTCAGACTGCTAATAAGTCATTTTAACAGAAAATGGGTGGTTGAAATGACATTTCAAGCAGTGACGGCAGTGTCCTGTGGCTATACTACATCTATAACTATTTTAAACATAATTTTAATGCACTTTATTACCACACACAGTATTAATTTGGAGAAAACATGGAATATACATCACCGTTCAAATGTTTGGGGTCAGTAATTTTTTTTGGGTTTTTTTGTTGAAAGAAATTAATACTTTTATTCAGCAAGAATACATTAAATTGATCAAAAGTGAAGACATAATGTTAGAAAATATTTCAAATTTAAATCAACTTTCCCATCGAAGTCAATCCCATGTCACGCCTGACAGGCGGAGTGCCTATGACAGCCACCAGAGGGCACTCCTTCCATCTGCTTTATCTCACCATGAACTACATTTCCCATAACACATTGCCTGATTTTTTCCACCTGTGTCTCATTACCTTGTTAACCTTTTGAGCAGTATGGTCCCACATATGATTGAGAACATTCAGTGATGTCACATAACTGCCAGATTCAAACTGTGCTTTCGCGCTTTGGCTGAGAGACGGACGTGCTCAGCGTTCGTCATATATCGCAACTGTGCAGTATTTTCAGCCACATAATGTTTTTTTTTAATGTTTCAGACATTTAAATACACATAAGCAACAATAAAACAACCCACATGAAAAAATAGTAGTGTTTTGAACCATACTATAGTAAAGTACTTGAATTAATTTGTTGTAGTAATTCTGTAGTTGCTGTGGTAATATAACAACAATAGTAATATAAACAAATTGCTTTACTCAATACTGTATTAAGTTTTTTTTTTTTTTTTTTTTTACAACTAAAGGGTATATTATACTACAATACACTAGAGTTTACTGTTATAAAAACGAAAGTATACTACAGTATTTATTACAGTTTATCAGGTCACTATAGTTAATATTACAGTATGCTGTAGCAGTCATTAACAAAGTGTTGTAAATACTATAATACAGTATACTACAATTTACTATAGTATGGTTCAAAACACTATAGTATTTACTATGAATTACTATAGTATTTTTTCATGTGGGAATACATTTAGAGTTTGTAAAATACACACTGATGTCAGACATCAGTGGAGGCAGCAATAACAATGCATTCGAATATAATTTGCCGACATTTATTTATATCAGACACACATAATGGGCATAAGTAACTATAAAGTTTACTCTATTATTCTTCCAGTTCACCAGCCACTTACTTGCATGTATTTTTTGGAGAAACTGATGAATTCATGTGGTGTAAATCCGACTGACAGGACTCGGCGCAAACTAAAATGGCGGCGCCCATCTCGCGTTATTACGGAGCCCCTAAAGGGACGTGGTGGTGGAAAAAAAATTAGGAAGGAAGGAAATTTTAAGTGCTGGTGGAAAAAAAAATTTAGGATGGGAGGATTTATTTATTTTTTTTTCAAATCTTTTGCGTTCCACCGAGAAACTTTGCGTTCCCTCGCAAAGATGTTTGTTTTCCCTCGCAAAACCTTTGCGTTCTCACGCAAGACTTTTGCGTTCCCTCGCAAAGTTATAATCGTTCCCTTGCTGTGAGCTCGGACAAACACTTCCTCTTTAATGTCCCGCTGGCTGGCAGTAGTGTTTTCAGTTAGTAGGCCTAACATAAGTTAATAATGCACACAAATAATGCGCAGCTCTTAGAGTTTGAACTTGTTGGACTCAAATATAAAGAAATGCAGTCAGTGCTTATGTCAAGCAGTTCAGTAAAGTTGAGTAATATATTCACAGATTCGAGCTTCCCGGATTAATAACTCGTGAGCTAAACGTTGTTAAAACACAAATGCAGTTACTTCCAATCATAGTAACCTAGACAACGAGCTACAACAACCCAAGTTTTCCTCAAATGTGCTTTATAATAAATTGGTCTCTGTGAGCAGGCGGCGGAGATACACGTATACTGAAGGGGCCGTCTGAAAAGTGCAAAATCCAAAACCCTTTTGCCCATTTTATATTATGAAAATTACTCAATAACTTTACTTTAATACACCAAATTTAGTTCATACATCACTGCTCTCCTGCTGGTTAGGTACTACTATAAATTATATATTTATAGTAATATATATATATATATATATATATATATATATATATATATATATAGTATAATATATTTATATGTAATGATTATACAGTCAAACCAAAAGGTATTCAGACACCTTGAACATTTCATTCATTATTACAGTTTATTCACTATAGTTTAAAAAAATGGTAATAAAATATGACAAGATCTCAGAGTTAAACTGTGTCAGAAAAAAATAATCTTAATTATGTCAGATAACACTTAAGCAAAATAATAGTACTATTACTGGGGGGTCAGCTAGAATATTTTAAACTCACACTTGAAAGGGTTAACTCTGCCTATATAAGCTCTGTGTATTCACTCTTTCATTGCGAAACCTTGTATGTTGTTACATTGCATTTCTAAGCGTTATCCTGGTTTCCTGTGTCTCTACCTGTATTCTGGATTACCCTTTTTGCCTGTTTTCTGCCCTGTTTTATATGGACTGTTTGCCTGTACATTTCATCCTTTGCTTTCGTATGAGAATTATGATTCTGGATTGTCCCAATAAAGCTGTATTTGGATCTTCAACCTAAGTCTTCGAGCGGATCGTGACACGTTTACTAATGCAGGGAGCAGGTAATAGAGTACCAAACAAAAGTTCACATAATTCCTCCAAACACAACACTAAGACTACATCAACATCAGCTCAAAACAAGTTTCCCAGTGTCTCAGTTGTGTGGAAGGCTGAAATGTTACACAAGGCTGCACAACCAAACAGTCAGCAAATATCACAGCTTTAACAAAGAGTCCCCGAGCTCACTGATTATATCGCTGTCTGCCGTTTGATCCAGCATTATTCATTTTCTTTTGTCAACCTGGTTGTACAGAGACTGGCACACAAACGTGTAGAGTGCTCAGATATCTGATCAAACACAACAAACCTTTTTTAATCAGTCACTACCCTGAACTCAATCTTTAACAAAATCACTAAAGGGCAACAGTAGAGTTGGGAAATTAAAATCACAATCATTTTCTCATTGGCTGTTAGATAACATACTGTATAAAAGATTAAAGAAAGGTTGTTACACAATGTTCTATGATTCTAAATCATTCTGCATTGTGTTACAAGAGATTAGTAGTTAACGCCTACTCCTAAAAAGCATTGCAAATTATGTAACTGATTTAATCTCCCATTCAGTCAACTTAAGATGCTGGAAAAGTTTGCAATAAACCTAAAAATTGGTATTTCATACATAAAGGTAATGATTAATAGTCAATAATTTCATAATACTGATTCAACGGCATAATTTATAAATGCTTATGCAGAAAAATTAATGTGGAAAATTTGAATCAAGAAGACCACTAGAAAAAAGTGAGAGAAAAAGTTGCTCTTTGAACCTAGGTGGCCTATAAAACCTGGAGCTAGAAAGCTAATAGCAGTCGCTCAGCTGCCAAATGACAGTCTGCAAGAAGAATATATGACCTTCCCTCAAACAGGTACCAGGCCTTATAAAGGTCAGAGGTCATTCTGACTGTGTAGACGTGCATTAGTGAAATAAGTCTCTGGAGTCCCTAACTGATTTATTCCAGTGATTTATGGCATAGCACTGATAATTCACTTACCAAGAGAGAATTTTGCTCTATTAAACCGCCGCTGACCTTCACACTGTCAGAAATCTCACACCCACAGTATTACACTGCAGGATCGCTGGACTGGAGGAAATTCTGTTGAATAAGGCTATAAATGTTTCATTTAGACTCCAGGTTTTATTCTTTAAGAATATGTCTATAGGAAGCATCTTAACAGCTTTTTCATTAGCTGATCTTTATGGGAAAGGGTTGGCAGATTGCCTGCAGGGTTGGACTGGACCTGGCTGATGCATTTTGTCAGCAGTTTGAACAGGTTGCAGAGAGTCAAGGTTTATTGTCTCTGTGTTCTGCACAGTAGATCTACAATAACATTGCGACAGATGCAAAGACCAAATCAATGTTTCTGTGTTCCTGTCACATCTGGAGCTGTGACATAATGTTGCTTCCATGCGTTTAGTTAGTGAACTTACATTTAGATGTAACACATCAAACTGCCACACAGCTACAATCTCAACGGCTCCATTTCAAAACATTGTGAGCAGCCTTGCTTTCTAATGCTTGCATTAGAAAGCAAGGGAATCAAGCAAGGGAAAGCAAGGGATAGGAATCCTAACCGAAATGCAACCTGATAATGGATTTTTTTCACATCTCCAGGGTTTGCAAAAGCAGAAGTTGTACTAGTTGAGTAAACTTTCATTGCTCCAATAGAAGCAAAAGAAAAAAATCCATGATAGCATTTCTGTAACTTTCCAAAAGGATAAAAATAATATTGAGAGGTTGATTACAATGCACAAAACAATCGGCGTACAAGATGAACATTACAACAATATCATAGTAATAATATTCTGAAGTCATCCAAGGTCATTTTCACTACAATCAATAACTTAAAGGAGTCCTTGATTTCACTTTTTTAAAAACTTTTTAAGGACTACAACAAATGGCTGGTAGAGACTACAACAAGCTTCTTCCCAGGTTGGTCCCTGGATTTACACAAAAGATTAACATGACGGCACATGCTAGTCGATGAATTGAATCAACTCCACAGCAACTATATAAATTTTCCACTAACCATTCAGAAATGTCCAGATATATTCTAAAAGTTCTTCCTGAGTCTCTCCATCAGTGTCCGACTTAATGAACAATGTAAGGCTGAACACGTTACTGACAATCATCATCTTTGCTGCGTGAGATTCTCCAGCTTTGTTGTTGTTGAGCAACTGAAGCTTGAGCTGTTAAAGCTCCGCCCTCTTCTGGAAAGGGGGCCGGGATCAGCAGCTCATTTGCATTTAAAGGGACACACAGGAACGGCACGTTTTTGCTCACACCCAAATATGAGCAAATTTGACAAGCTATAATAAATTATCTTTGGGGTATTTTGAGCTGAAACTTCACAGACACATTCTGGAGACACCAGAGACTTATATTACATCTTGTGATAAGGGGCATAATAGGTCCCCTTTAAACACAAGACTGCACTAGGATGATGACATCACTGTTTTCTCCAAGTTAACAACTTTTTTTTACAACGAAATGAATCAACACTGAACTTACTTTCAGGACAATGACACTATTTTCTTCTAGAGATGCTTTACAGCCAAAACAATCTCTGCTGCATTATTTTCCTGTTATCACTGTAAAGCTGCTTTGAAACAATCTGTATTGTAAAAAGCTCTATATTTAAAAAAAGGTGACTTGACTTAACATGAAAGTAGTGTCATATCAGGTGAGCACACTGATATATAGCTTTGCCATGGGCGACCGACAAACGTCTCACTGACTCACTTAAATCTTCCTGCGGATGTTTGAATTTATTATAGTGGAGAATTTCTGTAGACTGCATGGTGCTGAAACCGCCTGGTAATCTATGGATGGATCATTTGTCTATATACCCTACAGAATTCATTCCATCTGCTCTGCTAATGAACTCTGGAATTAAATGGCTAATTAATTTGCGCTTTTAAGCAGTTTAAAGTTCTGAAACATACGTCTTTGGGGGGATCCCTATAATGATCTCAGCACTATAGAGACCATTAATACATGAATAATAAAAATCGAATATTTTTAGTTAAGAATAATTCTTTCATATATTGCAAATAATTTATGTCTCACAACCCTGCAGTTGTAAACAAAGCAAGTTGTTAAAAAACGATTAGCCGCTTTGTATCATGATTCCTGATGTTCCAACGTTACTCTCAACGGGAACATCAGTCACCAGACAACACACACTCCCTGCACTTCAACTGGGCTATACACAGCGAGAAGATCAGAGCGTATTTATTAGGGGAATAATAAAGTAAATTTATATTGACTTTGTCTGACAATGGACACATTAAAAGACCATTAGCTAAAGTGAGAGAAATCCATCCTTAACCCAGAGAGGGCTATGTTGATTGGCTTCGGCATTGCCATGATCAGCAGAGAGCAACAGACAGGTGTTAAATCACGGGATTCTAGTAGAAGTTTAAACTCGCTGAGACTTGGGAATTTTATATGTGATATTAAAAGATATATGAAACAATCTAGCATCTGTCAGAACAACATAATACTCATTATACAACAGTAAAAGTGATTGAGTGAAAGACCAAACCTGTCTTTCTTCTGTTGAACACAAAAGATATTTTGATGAAAGTCGGTAACCAAACAGTTGATGGACTTCCATTTATTTTTGTTCCATATGGAAGTCAATGGGGCTTATCATCTGTTTGGTCACCAACATTCTTCAAAATATCTTCTTTCAAATTAAAAAACGGACTATTATTCGTTACATTGGAATTTAAAATATGCATTATTTTACAATTACTAAAAATAAGTATAGGAAGGATTCAAAAACCAAGCAAAATCAAACCAAACCGTTGGCCAACATTTCAATTGGTTATCTGGGAACCAGAATAAAGCGTGCAAAACAAGTCATGCAGCGCGCAATAATGTCATGTAGGTCTAAACAGAGTGACAGCAGCACTTTTCTAGAGCAGTATATACATCTAGAACTTCCTCTGACAGATGAAATCAAAGCATCATACGCTTCTTGCAGCTGGAAAATGACTTTAATAGTCATCAAGAGGCAAAGAAAGGGAGGCTTTAAACCAACGTGTCCTGCAGGTTTAACTTTTCCTCTGAAGAGCATCATATCAGTGAACAGGGATCAGAACAGAGACGACAGATACTGTGAATGAGCCCAAACACAAAGCAGTGGGAAATCCCAGCATGCCTCTCCTGTGCGTTCCCACAACACTGTTTATCTAAGGCACCCCTGGAGACTCCAGGGATTAAATGCTATTCTTGTTTGTTCTTGTTCCTTCTACTCTGCTAGACATATGTTCTTTTAAACCTTGGAAACAAGTTACATTTTCTTAAAACAAAATAGTAACCCAACAAATTCATACTGTTGTCATAAGGGTAAATGAGGATAATTTTACATGATTAAAATGTATTTACTATTTTACAAACACACACACACACGTTTGTTTCACTATATTAGTGAGGACATTGCATAGACTTCCATTGATTTTATAGCAGGTAAATGATATTTTCTTTCGCCTAACCCAACCCCTAAACCTAAACCTAAAATGTGGAAAACACTAGGGCTGCATCAGAAATTGCATACTTCCCTATATAGTAGGTGAAAAACAGCATGTGACAAAAGAAGTATGTTCGAGTTCACAGTACTCATAAAGAGTAGGCAAAAAGTGCCCGCATCAAGGTTGCCAGCTTTTCACAAGAAAACCCACCCAATTGCTACTCAAGCCCAAAACAAAAAAAAATTCTGTAAAAATAGGGCACAATGTACTGTTAATTTAACAGATTTTATTTTACACAGGTGTTTTACCTTAAAATTTTGCACTTAATTGAGTTGTATTTTTGGGTTAACAGAAATGTCCGTAAGATTACTGGATAATGTCCAAGTAATGAACTGCCAGTACTTTTCCCGTTATTTATGTTTTACAGTTTAGCCCAATCGCGTTCCAGGGAGTAAAATCCACGTTTTTGGTGGGATTCCCCTAGTAAAATTCACATTCCAGGGCTAAATATCATGTTATTTGGGGA